>NC_058131.1:430846084-430865489 GCF_016433145.1 Gracilinanus agilis | reverse complement strand
CGTCTCCCGCCCCCACCTCCTCTTTCTCTCCCTCCCCCCCAACTCTCTGCTTCCCTCCTCCTCTCCAGAGCCACCTTCTCTGCTTCCAGACTTGACCTTGTAGTGCACAAACAATGCACTTCAGTCGCTGGCTGTTTTCTAGAAGAGCTCCAAGGGCTGTTCGCCTGCCAGTCTGTTTGTGGATGAAAGCCGTGGCGCTTCCAGTATCTGCCTAGCCACACCCACCCTTGCCGGCCTGCGAGTCTCCCTTCCCCTTCCCTCTAGGAAGAACTGTTATTAATGGGGGCCGCAGGGCCCCACAACCTGCTCCTGCATCCCCCACCCCACCACAACCAGCTCACACCCACTGTGTGGGGATGAGAATGCTTCCCCGCCCCCAACACGAAGGCTCTGAGCCTCTCAGGACACCAAAACACAACTTTCTTTCCTTCCCCTTTTGGCTACACCTCAAGATGATCCAGTAATTCGAAAAGAACTCCCCTCCCTTAGAGGGAGGAAAGATTTGTGAACTGCGATGGGAAGGGCAGTCTCTGAGACAGAAAGTTGTTTATGATCTTAAATCCCTTTCCTGAGGATAGATATTCAATTTACATAAGATGACATTTATGTGACAATTAGGAAGATTCTCTGATGGAATGTTGTGAACACATTTGCTTATAGGAGAAATAAATCCAATGATAAACAAACTGGTAATAACAGCACAGATCCTCTAACAGGACAAGTTGTCGACACAACAAAGGCCAAGATGATTGATGCTAAAACAAGCACATTTTTCAGTAAGAAAAATATAATCTCAAAGGAAATGTTTGAGTTCTTCATTCACAAAATCTTCCAAGGCTTGTTTCTGACCCATATCTAAGAGGAGAAAAAAGCAGGGATAGTTTTGGAAGGCAAAAATCAAAGAGGGGATCAATGATGAGGAGTTTGGGTGTGCTTGAAGACCTAACTTAGTTTTCCATATACCTAAGATCAGCAAAAACAAAAGGAATGTCGCTGATTCCCTTTTTTAAAAACTCTGGCCAGTTCCCGAAATACTCCCTCTGGGCCTCGGTTTCCCCATTAGAGAATTGGACAAGATGATCTTGAACTCCTTCTCAGTCCTAAGGTTTTATGTTTTAAAATAGAAAAACATCTTCTTAACACTTATATTCAGTATAGGTTAGTTAGGATAGGATGAGGCAACACCAAAAAGGTTGTTAGTGCTGCCTGTGCTCTGTGTAGAAAGAGACTCTTGCTGTGGAGCTAACTCCCTCAAGGCATCAATACTATGTCTAAGCACAAACTTTAGCCAAACACCACACACACACACACACTCTCTCTCTCTCTCTGCCTCTCTCTCTCTCTCTCTCCTCTAAATCGGTTTTGTTTTTCAGTTAACCTAGAGTTAAGAATTAAATGATGGGATCATAGCATTTCTGAACTGGAAGAGACCTTAGAGAACATCCAGTCCAACCCCCTATGATTGGAAAGATAACTGGATTTTGAATCATAAGATCTGGGTTCAAAATCCTGACCCTGCTGCTTACTATTCTGGGCTTCTGTTTTCTTATCTGTAAATGTGGAGAGATAATCTCTAAAGTCCCTTCCAACTTTAAGTCTAATGATTTGATAATCCATACCTGAATGGGATTCCCCTCTACAACATCCTTGACATTCCAGTCATCCAGCTTCTGCTTAAAACCTCCTAGTGATCAGAAACTTAAATCCTAAGGTAGCTCATTCAACATTGGTAGTTTTCATAAGTAGAAAGTTTTGCATAGAATCATAGGATTAGAGCTGGAAGATATTCATTTTATAAGTGAGAAAACAGACTCCAAGAGGTTAAATGAAATGACTTGCCCCCAAACCAATAAGCAGCAGAGCTGGAATTTGACCACATATCTTCTGCCTCCTAATTCAATCACCACTCCACTATACCATTTTCATTTACTGAATTTAAATCTGCCTCCCTGCAACCTCCCTGACAGCTCCTAGTTTTGCCACCTGCCTTTTATGACATTAATGTAGCTTTTGTTAAATCACTTCGAACCTCTGTTTCTTCTTGTTTAAAATGAAGATAATAATACCTGCTCTTACACATTGGTATCAATGCCTCTGACGGGACTTTTACAAAGACAAAAAGCCATATATAGATGTAAGGGGAACTGACTAACAATTTGATTAAGCAGCCTACAGTTTATCTTGCTGATCCTGTCCCATGAGGATTTCCCACTGAGTTCTGGTAATACTCAAGTCTCCCTTCAAATATTTCTAGTCCCATGCTGCTTGGAAGGTTAAAGAAGTTAGTGTGGTCAGCATACCATTGAGGATATAAAACCAGTGCCAATATCATGACGTCTCATGATATTGAGTACTTGGGATCCCTTAAGGACTAACTAGAACTTATCCAATTAGTTCTAAGTTTCACCAAGGATGTGAAGGTAGGAAGAAACACAGCAATTTCCAGGACCATTTCCCCCATGACCATGTTCCCAAAGTGCAGACATCATTCATCCATAGAATGACACAAAAATGCAATAATCTCTAATAATAATCATAATAATAAATAACAATCTTTTTTTTTTCTCAGCATAGTAGCACAGTTTTTTCTCTAAGTTATCAGAAAGGGCTCTTTGACTCCCACAAGGAAAATAACTTGAAATGACTACTTTCACCATTCAGTTTAGTTCAGCAAATATTTATTGAGTATTCTCCTATAAGTCTTTGTGCTAGGAAAGGATACAAAGGCAAAAGCAGACCAGGTCCTGTTCTCAAAGACCTTAGGCTTTTACTTTCTTTTACTTGAGCTGGTTCTCTGTAGTGTAGCAGAAAGAGATCAGGAAGAGAGGCAGGGCATCCCTAGGGTAGAATGGCGTATATACTGTCAAACTGGGCTATTTTTACTATATTTCCTTGTTGTAAAGGAGAGTTAAATTTTAAGAGAGGGGGTTGGAGATCTGGGAGGAGAATTGTTTCAGAAATTATTGTGATACAAAAGGATTCATATGGAATAATTTTTTACATGATTGCACATGTAAAATCTATATGAGAATGTTTATCATCTGGTTGGGGGAGGGAGGGAGAGAATCCAAGATTCAAAACTCTTTTTAAAATGTTGGAAATTGTTTTTACATGTATTTGGAAAAAAATATAAAATTTTAAAAGAAATTATAGAAAAATAGGTGATAGAAAATTATAAAAAAATTGATAGAAAAAACTTTTTAAAAGTACATTCTCCTTTCTGAGTCTCAGTTTATACATCTGGGAAATGGAGACAATAATCTTGGTTCTTTCTCCTCAGAGGCTATTAAGAAAATGTTATGTGAAGTACTTCATAACCCATAAGCATTATATATTAGTTAGCTACTATTATGAGAATTTTGCCAGTCTTTTCTTTACAATTTAATTGGAAGCTCCCTAAAGGCAAGGACCACATCTTGTGTAACACCACCTCCCCACATCCCTGAGTCTTGTGGGAAATAGACTGGCAACCTTCCTCACTCACCCATTTATTATCTCTACTTTTTGAAATTCTACCCATCCTCTAAAAGCCCATTTCTTAGAAGTCTCCTTATATCCCTCCAAATTTGGAGATAACCTTTTCCTCTTTGGATATCAAAAAGATTTGTACTTATTCTATTCTAATCTGGTTTAAAGTTTTTGTGCATAGCAAATGGGTTGCATTTTGTAAACCCCTCCAAGGGCCAAGATTGGACTTTAGTTATATTTTTATGACTCCCAAATTTGGTCCCTGCATGCATTAGATTTCTTAATAAGTGGCTGTGGAATTAATTAATTGGAGACAGTCTGTGATGAGCCAGGTGTGTTCTCTTTCTTTGGCTTGGATATTAGTTAATTCACTTCAACAATCTTAAACCTCTTCATGACCATCTTACAATACTTGTCCTGTTACCAAACTGTAATTTAAAGGGGAACAACTGGGGAAAGAACTGAAATGATCGGACTGCAATTAAAAAAAAAATTTTAAATTCTGGTCGATGTGGAGGCAGTCATTAGAAGACAGAATTTAATAACAGCTTATATTTATACTTATATTACTTTAATGTTATTCCTCATAATAACCCTACAAGATTGATGACTTGATGAGTATTTTCCCCCATTTTACTGATGAGGAACCTGAGGCTCCCAGAGAGACCAAGTGATCTGGCAGTGGTCACCTGGCTAGTATCAGAGTTGAATCCAGGTTCCCAAGAATGGTTCTTTGTAATGGTCAAGGTGAGAGATTTAAGGATCCACATTTATGCCAGTGGCTGGAAAGCCTGGACAGCCACAATCTTTCACAAAACACAGATCATCTCAGGATTCCTACAGGTCTCTTTGCTAAGGAAAGTACTGCACACTTTTCCCCACTCTGATCCTTAATTCTAACCTCTACTTCCCTACAAACTATCTGTTCCCAAATATATTCTGCCTTGTCCTATCCCTGTACTTTTGATTATGTTGTTGCCCTTACCCCTCTTTTCTAAAATAGAAGGATTCCATCCAGGACTACCTTGTCTTCACCTCAGTTTAAGTCCCATCTCTAGTGCACTAAAATTGTTAAAGTACTGGACCTGAAGTCATTTAATGTCTCTTAGCCTCATTCTCCTTATCTATAAAATAGAGACAATAATACCACCATCTCACAGGGTCATCATGAGGATCAAATGAGATAATGTGTGTTAAGTGACTTGTAAATCTTAAAATGCTTTATAGAAGTCAGCCACAGGATCAAGTATAGGAAAAACCCTTGAATCCAATGTCCTCATTTTACAAATGAGGAAACTGAGGACCAGAAGTTTAAGTGACTTGCCCAGGATTACACAGAAAAGCATCAGAGTTGGATTTTGAACCTAAGTTCTGACTCCAAAACCAATATTTTTTCCATTATATTTAATTTCTTGGAAATGCTACATTCACTACTCATGCCACACAAAACAAGTTCCATTTCATATATTGGTCAAACCTTTAGAAACTTATTATCATGAAAAGTTAAGGAAGAAAGACTTTAGCTTGGGATAAGGGGGAATTTTAAAAGGTCTGCTGCCTAACAGTAGATAGGGCTGTCTTGAAAGGTGATGTCACTGTCACTGGAAGTATTTAATCAAAAGCTAGATGATTACTTACCAAAAAGTAGAAGGCATTTATGTGTCTGCTGGGTTTGGGCTAGATTGCCCTCAAAAGTTCTAAAGCCTAGTTCTAAAATCCTATGATTCTATTTCTCTGGTCTCTTGAGTGGAGTCTTATACCCTCCATTATACACTGAGCTCTCTGAAAGCAAGAACTTTTTTCTCTCTAACAGTACAGTGTGCTGAGTTCAGAGCAGGTGTTTGGTAAATTTTGTTGTTCATTCATAGTTTGTGTCACTCTTCATGACCCCATTTGGGGTTTTCTTGGCAAAGGTTCTAGAGTGGTTTGCCATTTTCTTCTCTAGTAAATTCTCAGTAAACACTTGTCAATTGATTAATCTGATCGATTGGGACTTTTTAGTTCAGGAGGAGGAGAATTCTTTATCAAATTCAATCACTTTCCTATTTCTCACTTCAAAAATTTTAGGGCCATGTACTTTTTGAGAGGAGAAGGGTAATGTCATTAGTGTAGTGGAAGAGATTTTCTCTCTATCAATGTAAATCTGTCTATCAGTCACTGAGAGAGGTTATCACTAAGCCAACACATAGCCAATGTGTGTGTCAGAGGGAGCCTTGAAGCCAGATCTTCCTGACTCAGAAAGGCTCTGTATCAATCAACAAATCAATAATCATTTTATTGAACTTGCTGTAAGTTAGGCACTCTGTTAGCTACTAGAAACACAAACAAAAAGAATGAAATAATACTTACTCTTAAAGAAGTTACATTCCAATAGGAAGATAATAATTACACATGTTAAGCAAATGCAGAATAAGTATGTACCCTTGGCTCAAAACCTACTTACATAAGACTTTCTTCATTGGTGGAGATTAATTGGAGATGAATTATTCAGTGCTTCATTCCTGATGAGGATCAGAGTTGAAGTCTCAGAAGAGAGACTCATAGGCTTCTTTGAAGAGTCTTTTTCTCCCTTCAGGGACCTGAAGAGAATCTGGAACCAATTGTCTTTTTTGGCAAAGCTGAAAGCCAGAAGACCCAAGATATTTCTTCTTTCAAACTTTTGCCAGCTCTTCCCATCACAAAAGCCTGATCATTGAATAATGTCATTCTCCACCAACAACCTTATGCAAATAGATTCTGACCTATTGGTTATAAGTACAGAGAGAATAAATGCAAGTTATTAGTTAAAAAAACCATTTGGAAAGGAAGGAACCAACGTTTGAGAGTATTAGAAAAAGATTCATGTAGAAAAATGGTGCTTAAGCTGCATGCTGAGGTGCCTAAGGAGTGTATTTCAGATATGGGGAACTGCAAACTCAAAAACTCCAAGAGAGGAGATGGGAAATAGAGAACAGACACATTATGAAGAACAAAAAGAAGGTCAGTTTGGCTGGACCACAGAGTTGTAATTGTACAATGGAGCCAGGGTTATAGAAGGCTTTAAAAGTGAAAAAGAAGAGTTGATATTTCATCTTAGAGGCAATAGGAAAACACTGGAATGTGAGTAGGGAAGTGACATAGTCAGATCTATGCTGAAGGAAAATAACTTTTTTTTAAAACTGTATATGAGGGGCAGCTAAGTGGCAAAGTGAACAGAGTAACAAGCCTAAGGTTGTGAGGCTCTGGATTTGAAGCTTATCTCAGACACTTCCTAGCTGTGTGTCTCTCTGGACAAGTCATTTAACTCCCATTTGCCTAGCCCTTCCCTTTCTGTCTTAGAGTTGTTACCAGGACAAAAAGTAAAGGATTAAAATAAATAATTTTTAAAGTGTATATGTATTTTTTATTATCTTTCCTACACACTGCCCCACCCAAGAGAACAATTTTTTAAAACTCCCAGAACAGATACATATGTTTCAGAAAAACAAATTCCCCCATCATCTTTGCCCAAATATGCATGTCTCATTATGGATTTTTAAGTCCATCACCTTTCTGGCAGAAGGTAGCTAGTCTGATTCATTTTCAGTTCTTTGAACTCATGGTTTATTATTTCATTAATTAGAATTCTAAAGTCTTTCAAAGTTGTTTCTATCTCTAATGTAATTTTGTAAATTATTCTTCTAGTTCAGTTTACTGCAACAGATCAGAAAGGTTATCACAATTTCCTCTGAAACTGCTAGTTCTGTTACTTCTTCTGGCATAAAACTATTCTATTATATTTATATACACATATATGATTTGTTTAGCCATTCTCCAAGAGGTAGATATTTCCTTTGATCTGAGGTTTTAAATATATATATATATATATATATATACATATATATATATATAGCTATAAATAGTTCTATAAATATGGATCTTTTTTCTTTTATCTCTTTAGGGAGGGAATATAGGCCTAGTCATGCTATAGTTGGGTTGAAGAGTCTGAATAATTTATTAAATTTTGGGAAATAGACCTTAATTGCTTTCCAGAATGGATGGAACAATTCACAACTCCACCAATAATGCATTTGTGTATCTTTTTTTTTTAAGGGAGCCCCCTCTAACATTTGTCAAGGAAAATCAGTTTGGTAGCTGTGTCTAGTGGGAAGATAGTTAAGCAAAGGAAACTAATTAAGAAAACTTTTCAATAACCCAGGGAAGTGGTAATGAGGGCCTGATCTAAAGCAGTTGTTTCTGGATATTATAAGTGAAGAAAAGGAGTTAAATTCAAGAGATGTTGGCAAGGCAGAAATAGTAAGATCTGGCCACTTAAGGGCTATCCACTAAAAATGGCTACCTCTAACCAGATGTATAGTAGGGGCTTAATAAATGTCTGTTGAATTGAATTCGGCAAATATAATGCCCAGAGACCAAGAAATGGGACCCTTCTTATTGTCTTCCAGGACGTAGCAAATAACTGAACTATTACTACAAACAACTATGCTCAGAAGGTCAATGAATGGCAAGGCAGAGACAATATCTAACACCCCCACCTCAATCACAACCAAAGTTGTTGATTAGAGTCTCAGATCAGAAGAGGCCTATTGTCAGGAGGATTTGTCACTCCTCTTGATGGACTCTTGTCTCACTTATGCACTAGAGGAACCTTTCTTGAGCTTTTAGCAGGTGAAGGAAGAAAGCAGTATCTTGGAACCTTCAAATATATTCCCAGGTTACTATCAGTCACTCTAGGTACCTACTTCACTAGAATGGAAGCAGATGTTGGAATCATTCATTTCCGTTGCTCAACTCTCAGTACCATGAGTTGTCATTTGAAACCATCAACTCTGACTCAGGTTAAGCAGAATAAGCACATCCCACGAAGGAATTAGTGCTATTGACCCAGAAGGATCCTAAGTTCTAGTTCTACTTTTTTAGTGACTTGCTGTATAATTTCAGGCAGGCCCCTTCTCCTCTCTAGGCATCATTTTTTCCATTGTAAAATGGTGGAATAGATAATTTTTAAGTTTTCTTCCAAACTACAGAAAGAAGGAAGGGAATAAACATTTATTAGGCACACTACCATGTGCCAGGGCACTAGGTTAAATACTTCCAAGATATCTCATTTGTTCCTACCTGTGAGTAGATGCTATTATTATACCAATTTTATATTTGAGGAAACTGACCCCAGTGCTTCTTGTGTATTGAACACTGAACTTGGGGTCTGGGGGTCCTGGATCCAAATCCTACCTTTGACATTTACTACCAACATGACAATGGGCAAGTTACTTAATTCTTTAGAAACTCAGTTTCCTCATCTGTAAAATGGGGATAATAATAATTATACTTTCTACTTTACCAGAGTTGTAAAGAAAATGCTATATAAACATGAGTTATTATTATGGGATCATAGTAACCTGTCATTCCCTTTATCCTTTAGATAGTTCAGAGCCAAATTCTCAGATCTTCCAGTTTCTCACAGGTAGCTCCCACTAGGATCATGTTATGATTAATTATAGTGATGCACATGTCCCATAACATTTGACTTGAAGGAAGAAGAATCAACAGACCAACAAGCCTACATTGGGGACAAAGCATCATCAGTATAATAGGCATTAGACAGTGATTGTTATAGAAACACTAGAGAAACTAGAGAATATTATAGAAACACTAGAGAAACTAGAGACATACTTGGGGGCCTTAAGGGTTTACACTCAAGACAGAAAGACAAGAATCTTTGCAAGACAGTTCTTTACACACAGTACGAGCTTTATCAATGGCTCATGAATTGAATTAAACTGAAACAAATTATGCCATAAAGGAAAAGGCACTATGGGCAGGTGGTAGCATATTGGATAGATCGAAGGGCCTGGAGTAGGAAGACTTGAGTTTGATTCTGGCCTCAGACACTAGCTATGTGCCCCTGGGCAGTCACTTAACCTTGCTTGCCTCAGTTTCCTTATCTGTAAAATGAGCTGGAGAAGAAAATGGAAAATCCAACTGTAGTATCTTTGACAAGAAAACTCCAAATGGGATCACGAAAAGTTGGACAAAACTGAACAAGAGAAGAGCCCTGACCTGAGAGTGAGGAGACCTAGACCAGTTCTGTCACTGACTTGCTGCTGTGTAGATTGCTTCCTGTTTCTGATCCTCAGTTTTCTATAAAATTGTAGGACTAAGTAAGGAGTTGGTGGGGTGGGAGTAGGGGGAGGTGGGGGGGTGGAGCTTGCAGGGGAAAGTTAAACCAGGGATGGGGAACTCACCACCTCTTGAAAAAAAATCTGAACAATCTACTTTAGTCTTAATTCAGTTGAACATTTCATTAAATTGAAATTTCTTTCAGGGAAGGTTGAACTATACTACAGGACAGTTGCCCATTTCAACTTTTAGTTAATCAATAGTCAAATTCTTGGTGAGGGGACCTAGAGAAGTTTTATCAGTGATATTTTATTTGGTAAGAGAAAACTTTTAGGAATAGTTACTGACATGAAAATTTTATTTTTCAAACAGTCTGAGGTTTTATTTTAAGGAACTCTGACATAAAAATCAGTTGGTTGTCCAATTTATAACCTAACTCTGGTCCCAAGCTGTACTCTGACTGCATCTTGGCCCTAACATTAAGCATAGTGCTGTATGAATTTGTCGAGACATTGTGAGAACTCAGCACGGTATAAAAATTACATTATTGATTCATCAGTTGCAGAATGGATGTTTTGAGTTGTTTCTCTGGCCATGGAGATGGGTTTCACAGAGTCATTCACACTCTCTCACCTGATCCTTGAGACCAAAGCACAGATACTTCTACAAATAGCCAGAAGTTATGGCTCAGACTGTGGACGAGGTTACTGGGGCTAAAGTCTGGGTCCAGAATTAAGTGGAATTAATTATCAAACATGGAAACTGATCTTCCCATTCAGGAAAAAAATTCAGTTCAATAAACATTGACTGGAGCCCCTAAGCTATAGAAGCCCCTGTGCTAGATAAATAAAGCTTGGTCTTGTCCTCAAGGAGCTCACAATCCAGCAGAAGGATAAGACAAATAAAAAATGTTAATAAAAACGTGAGAAAATTTCAAGATATTCTTCAAGATCAGAAAAGAAAAACAGTATTTCCAATTGGGAAAACAAATGATCATTTACAATTTAGTGCATTAGAAGGTTGAATGCAGTTGGTAGCTAAGTGGATAGAGTAGTGGACCTCAAGTCTGGAAGACCTGAATTCAACCATAGACACTTACCTTATGCCAGTCACTTAACCTCTATTTGCGTCTGTTTCTTCAACTGTAAAATGATGATAATGAATAGCAACTCCTAGTGTTCTTGTAAAGATAAAAGGAGATATTTCTTAAAAAAAAAAAGAAAGAAAGAAAGCTTAGCACAATGCCTGGCCTCTAGATAGGACTTAATAAATACTTATATCCTTCCCCTTCCCAAATGACTTGGATTCAAAGAATAGTCATTAATAGCATTGTGTCACTTTGGAAGGTCTCCCCTAGTAAAGTACCCAGGGATAAGTGCTTGGTTCTGTATTTCTTAAATAGGATAATTGGAAAGTACCTCAGGTGACATTTAGTCCAACCCCTTCATTTTACAAATGGGTGATATTAAAAATTCATTGAGGATGAGAAATTTGCTCAAGTTTACAAAGATGGCAAGTAGCAGAACTGGAATTTGAACTCAGATTCTCTTTACACTTTCAAAGCTCTTTCAAACTCTATCATCCAGGATATTTTAAAACCAAAGACTTGGATAAAATCATAGAGAGCATCCTTATCAGATGATACAAAATTGGGAGTGGAAGCTAAGACCCAGGAATCATAGGTAAGGCAGGATTCAAAAAGGTCTTGACAGGCTAAAAAATTGGACAGAATCTAATAAAATGACATCCAATAGGGACAAATGGATAGTCCCACTCTGTATTATTGTGGAATGGACATAATCCTATGTCTTCAAAGCCAGGCTGGAAGCAGAGTTAGTGGTCAGGAGGCACTACTATCTTTTTCTTTGCCTTTTAAATCAAGTCACTAAACATTTCTTAATCAGTTACTATGTTCTGGGTACTTTGCTAAGTGTTGGGAATACAAAGAAAAGCAAAAACTAGTCCCTTTTCTTAAGACATTCACTGTCCAGGGACTACATTATGCAAACAACACTATATGGACAGGATATTGTTATATTCATAATCTGGGAAGTGATGGATGCCACCTTGACCAGATAAATTGAAGCAAATCAAAGAAGGAAGGCACTTGTACCAATTGGGAAAGGCTTCTTTTAGAAGGTGGGATTTTAGCTGGGATTTGGAGGAAGTTAGGGAAGCCAGGACATGGATATGAGGAGGGAGAGCATTCTAGGCATGGCAGATAACCAGAGAAAAGGGTTGGAGTCAGGAGAAGGAATGCTGGGTGTTCAAGAAGCCTCAAAGAGGCTAGTGTTACTGGATCATAAAGTATATGGACAGGAGTAAGGTACAAGAAAAGGGGAAAGGCAAGGAGGGGCCCCACTGTGACAGACTTTAAAAGTCAAATAGAGGATTTTTTATTGATACTCAAGACAATTGGGAGCCACTGGAGTTGATTGAATATAGGGATGAATGCTCACTAGGAAAAGAGTAACAATGTTAAAATGAATGAAAGAAAGAAGAAAAGGAAGGAGGAAGGAAGAATGAATGAAAAAGTATTTTTTCTGGATAAAGCATTTATTCTGGATAAAGCACTGTGGTAAGTGCTGAGGTTATAAATAGAAAAAATAAAAGTATCCCTGTTCTCAGAAGTCACATTATAATAGGGGAAGATATTATATGTAAGTATAACTGGTGGGAAAACAGGTAACAAAACCCTTGTGGAAAATGCAGCTTAGCAACTTCCTTTTCAGGTGCTTAAGTATCCCCTTTTTAAGGCAGCTATATGTACTGAAGACCTAAAAAAAAGTTCTCCCTACCAAAGTCCTTGCCAGTATCAAATGGTTCAACCTCAGAAATGATGTGGAAATGACATTAAAGAAGATATATTACCATCTGCCTTGCTGTCATGCTTTTAAAGACAACTGTGCCTTTCCATATGACTTGTAGCTGAAACTTCCTATATGTATTTCATTGTATATACAAAAGCAACAAAAACATAATTTCTGAGCTTCCTGGAAAAGCTCTGTAAGTATTCAAATGAATTTGGCCTGACTAGGCACACAGAAAAGATGAGTGACTTTCCTCTGTCAATTATGTCCTATTTATATTATATTTAACCTGTTTGTACATATTTATTTCCTTGTTGTGTCCCCCATTAGACCGTGAGCTCCTTGAGGCCCTTTTCTTAATATTCTAGCACTTAAGCATAGTGCCTGGAATATGGCAGGAAATTAATAAATGTTTATTGGCCAACTCACTGAAAAAGTCAGTTGGCCAGATTATGATTTGGATGAACAAACTACAGAATATGTCCATCATATGTATATATGGCATAGTTTATGCAGTAGGGAAAAGGGGGGAAAAAGGAAAAAAATCCTGGAATTTATTAGGAGGAAGAGACTGGTGGTCTGGATTGTCTTCTGGATATTACAAAGCTCCTTTAATAACCCCAAGCTTCCAAATGAAATAAAGGCTTATTTTTTAAATACAAACATTCTACCAGTATTACTGTAAAACATTCTCTAGAGAATTAAAAATAACTATCACACAGAAGGAAATGGAAATGTTTATGGTGGGCGTGAACAGACTGAAACATAACCAATGAAGAATTTCAAAGAATAACAGGAGTAAAAGATTGTTATCAAGGAAGTATATAATAGGCCAAGATGGGTCGGTCCCATGGCTTGAACAAGGGAGAGTGCTCCATTGGTACCCTCCTGATGTCAGGAGAAATTAACCACATTATTGGACCCTCCCACTCCCCCTCCTCTTCTGCCTCCCCCACCCCCACACACCCTGGTGAACTTATGGGAAGTCACAGTCTGCAAGTAAGATGGGTTGTGGTCTGCATCACTGAATGGAACTTCCAAATAGATGAGATCACAGATCCATCTGAGCATAATGTAAAGTCCTACACATGTTTAAGAATCCAACAATACAAATACAAGATGGTTGAGGCATGGTTAGACAGAAGCAGATTGCATGTGAAGTCGTTATGTTCAGTTGTAGGCTCCACATTTTAGAAAAAGTGCTGGTAATTTGGAGAATATTTAAAAGAGAACAACCACAATAGTAAAGGGCCTTAAACCCATGTCATATGGGCATCAAAGGAAGGAATGGGAGACTTTTCACCTAGGGCAGAGAATACTTTTGGCTGGGAGGAAAAGAAAACAGGATCATTGAATTCAAGTACTTAGAGAGCTGACATGTGGAAGAAGGAATGGATTTATTCTGTTTTGCTCCAGGGAACAGAACTAAGATCTATAGATGGAAGCTACAAAGAAGTAAAATGAGTCTTGAGATCAGGAAAAAATTTTTTTTTGCAATTAAAACTATCCCAAAGTGGCATGGATTGCCATAAGATATAATGGTGCTTCAATTTGTCTGAACACTCCTCAGTATTTGTCAGATTTTCCTCTTCATTGTGATGGTTGACTACAAATGTCCCCCAAAGTTCTGTCCAAGCTTCTCCTTCTCTACTATTTCCCTTGGTGATCTCATCAGCTCTCATAGATTCAGTTTATCATCTCTGTGAAGATGATCCTCAGACCTCTTTGTCCAGTCCTAATCTCTTTCTAGACCTCTAGGTTTATAGCTCCAACTGTCTACTAGACATCTAAGATGAGATGTCCCATTAATTGTGTGATTATGGTCAAGTCACTTAACCTCACCTATAAAATGAAGAACTTTACCTGGGCTTCATCTGAAAAATGAGAATAATAAAGCACCTATCTTGTGGGGTTCTTGTGAAGATCAAATAAAATTATATTATAAAAAAATGCTTAGCACAGTACCTGGTAGGCCCTACATAAATGCTCATTCCCTCCCTTCCTCTCTCCCTCCATGGGAAGCTGATAGCAGGAAGAAGTAAATTGTTCTACTATTAGGGTATTTGTTTTTGAATGGCTGGGCACCAAAAATGCTGAATATTCATTACTGGGCTGACTGTGTTAATGAAACTTCCCAAAGTAACCACTATAAAACCAATGAATAGTTTACTGGCTAGGGAGAATCTTGGATTAAATCTGACCCTTGATGCCCTTGTGACAGAGATGTCCTGAAAGAACAAAATCCCTTTCATACTATTTTTCAGCCAAAATGCTGGGCAGTGTTTCTGCCTGACACTGCATGTTTCAATTTAGACCAGCAACAAAGAGGAAACCTTTTCCAAGTAGCAGAGCGGGAGTTTTCTTTGGAGAGGGCTGGGTTCCCTGTGACTGTACGACTGCCTTATGGCCCCTAACCTTCCTCAGCGTTAAAACTGGTGACTCAGTCTCTTTCAGTGTCAGAAGGGGAGAGGACCATGGCCCATTCTTCAGAACAGACAACCCTGAGCACAGGATCCCTGAACAGGGGCCTGAGACACTCTACTTTCCTTCTTGGTTATCCACCCGCAGGTCCTTCTCCCCACTTTCTCTCCTCAAATTTTGGTTTCAGTTCAGAGAATACCACCAAGCAATCATTGACAGGCTCATTGAAAGACTCAGCTATATTCTAGGCATAATCTAAAAGAAGTAGGTATAATTCCCAATAGTTTAGCATTTGATTACAGACTACTGTGCTATAAAACTAGGAGGGAGAAAATATTATAAACAGGAATATTATGTCTATGTAAATATATATGTGTATATATGTTTCATTCTCTATTGTCTGTACTAATTCTGTAGATAGTCTAAAATAATTTTATTTGGTAGCTTATCATAAGATGCTTTTGCAAAAGATATATCTTCCTGCCTCTATTTCTTTTGTATCAAGGCATATACAGGTGACCCATAATTCTCAAAGATTTTTCCTAGGGAACACAAGCTAGACTTGACTATGAGTCTGATGATTAAGTTGACTGTGTCAGCTTTCTAGGAACCAGTCAAGCTAAATAGGATGAGACATCACCAGAAGTTGGCCATTAAGTAATGAAATCTTTTAGCCATAGCAACTCATGAGACCATCTGCTGAAGTATATGGGGGTCATTATCTATATACTCCTTGCCACAAGACTATTCACTGGTGAAATTGTTAGTCATAAGGTCAAAGGGGTAGCACTGGAAGGAAGTCATAAGTTGTTTAGTTCAATTCCCTCATTTTATAAGTGAGGAAACAAGGTGAAGAAGGCTATCACTTACCCCAAGTCACAAGATGTTACCTTGTAGAGGTGGGATTTGAACTTAGGTCCTGTGGTTCCAGAGACAGTGCTCTTTCCACCTAACCTTGTGATCTCTGTGAAATGCTGATGTATTCCATCTTAATTAAATCATACCTGGTAAGATTAAAAAAAACATATTTGCAATGTACACATTACATAGACATAAGAGGGTTAATGGGGGAGGATATAGAAATCACTGAAAAGTTGCTAAAGGAGATGAAGAGATGAAAACTGGATCCAGATAAATCATATAAAACAAATAGTTATATATATACACATATATATAAAAACTGAAAATTGGCTTCATGTAAGTGGTGATAATAAATGACTTTTCAAAATTATTAAGATGGTCATACTAAGCCTTTTCATTTTAGATACTTGTTAGGAATAATAAAAACAATGATCTGGGGGCAGCTGGGTAGCTCAGTGGAGTGAGAGTCAGGCCTAGAGACAGGAGGTCCTAGGTTCAAACCCGGCCTCAGCCACTTCCCAGCTGTGTGACCCTGGGCAAGTCACTTGACCCCCATTGCCCACCCTTACCACTCTTCCACCTATGAGACAATACACCGAAGTTAAGGGTTAAAAACAAAACAAAAAAAAACAACAATGATCTATTGGACTATAAACTGCATAAGGTCAGGGACAATCTCATACAAATGTATATTTGATAATTACAACAGACATTTATAGAATTCTTTAATATTTGCAAAATTGCTTTAGCTATATTATCTCAATTATGTCTCACAGCAAACCTTTGAGATAGGTGCATGGCATGTAGAATTACATGTGTCTTTGGCACATTCCCAGATTGGTCAAAATGGTATCACCCGTGGAGGAGGTGCTTAGGGCCTTCACCTAGGGGATGGGAGAATTGGTGCATGCATGGATATTCTGCACTGGCTAATCACGTGGTCCACACAATCCTTTTTTCCGTTGGCTGCATCATCAGAACTGTCTGTATCTTTTTAACTGCCTAAGTATAGTTCTCTCTTTCTGGAATTAAAGTGGAGGGTTCTTTCACTCACAGCAGGTGACACCATGTGATAAGGCTTGAGGGCTTGAGGGCCACCTCCCTGCCATCCTTCAGGCCATGTGACCTAGAGAAACAGTCCGTTTTGTTTGTTCTTTTCAGTTCTGGGTGTAGAGAGTAGATTTCCTGAGCTGGGAGCTTGAGTCATGAGGACTTTGGAACCCATGATTCCAGGCTGGATGTTGGAGCCAGTCCAGCTAAGAAGCCCCAGGAAGCCAGGATCCCAAGACCCTAACCCTGTGGACCTTTGCACTTTGACCTAATCAGACTGATGCTGTGTCGGAAATTAATTAAGCTGTGGCCCTAATCTCTCCTTATTTTGGGGGCAGTAATAGGAAAGTTAGGACATTTGGAAAAGGACTGGGTTAGAGGATAAAGAGAATGTGCTATCTATTTCAGATGTGCTGAGTTTGGGACGTCTATAAGACATCAAGCTCAAAATGTCCAACCAACTATTGGTATTGAGCATTGGAGTTTAGAAGAGGGCTCTATGTATTGACCTGAGAATTATTAGCATAGAGATAATGTTTTTTCTTTCCATCACTATTGCTAACCTTCTCTCTTCAAGTCTGACCCTAATTAAAAACTTTTTAAAATTAAAAAGAGAAAGCGAGAAAAAAAAACCTTATAGAAAATAAGTATACCAAAGGACCTTAAAAGAATGCTTGCCCTTTGTTCCAGCAATACCATTATATCCCAAAGAGATAAAGAAAAATCTGTGCAAGGATCTGTTTGTACAAAAACATGTATAGCTGTGTTTTTTTGTGGTAGCAAAAAAACTGGAAAATGACAGGATGTCCCTTGATTGGGAAATGGCTGAACAAATTACAGTATATGATAGTGATGGAATACTATTGTGTTTTAAGGAGTAATGAATTGATGGATTTCTATAAGAACTGGAAAGACCCACATGAACTGATACAGAGTGAAATAAGCAGAACCAGGAGATCATTATACACAGAAACTGTAACATTGTGGGACCATCAAAGGTAATTACTTTGCTACTAATAGCAATGCAATGATCTAGGACAATTCTGTGGGACTTATGAGAAAGAATGCTCTTCACATCTAGAGAAAGAACTAAGGGAATAAAAATCCAGAAGAAAACATATAATTTATGAGTTGTTTATATGGGCATGTGATTTCGGGTTTTTGTTTTAAAGGATTAATCTTTTACAAAAATGAATAATATGGAAATGGGTTCAAGTGATAATATATATGTATGTATGTATGTATGTATGTATGTATGTATGTATAACCCAGTGGAATTGCTTGTCAGCTCTGGAGTAGGGAGGAGTAAGGGGAGAGTGAAAACATGAATCATGTTATCATGGAAAAAATTTAAAAATAAAAAAAATTAATAGAAAAAAGAGAAAATAAACATAGTCAAGCAAAATAATTCTACAGAGTGACCATGCCCAAGAATTTATACTTCTGCACCTGTGTCCATAAAGAGATGTGTAAATCTGCCTTCCTAGATCTTCTGAAGACATACTAGTCATTGCATTGAAAAGAATTCTTATCTTTAAAAGTTGTTTTTCTTTTGCCTATCCTTTCCAGGTACCATCTCCCACTGCTTTTCCAGCAAGTATACCCTCTTTTTAGCCAGAATGGATATATTGACCCATCACATACATTAGGAGCACTCCCACCTTTATGCCTTTGCTCATGGTTTTCACTCTATTTTAATTTCCTTCCTCTTTCTTTCCTTTTATTCCAATCCTACCTCACCTTCAAAGTCCATCACAGCACTGCTTCCTTCAGTAGGACTGTCATGACCACTCAATCCACAACAATGGCAAGGATAATTCATATTTTTATAGTACTTTAAGGTTTACAAGATACTTTACTCTTTACAACCTTGAGAGGTAAGTAGTACAAGTATTATCCCTATTTTATAGATTAAAAACTGAGGCCCAAGGAAATCAAGTGATTGTCCACGATCATGCAATTAGTAAGTAAAAGCTAGGATTCAAACCCAGGTTTTCTGACTACAAGTAATATTCTTTTTTTTTTTAAACCCTTACCTTCCGTCATGGAGTCAATACTATGTATTGGCTCCAAAGCAGAAGAGTGGTAAGGGTAGGCAATGGGGGTTAAGTGACTTGCCCAGGGTCACACATCTGGAAAGTGTCTGAGGTCAGATTTGAACCTAGGACCTCCTTTCTCTAGGCCTGGCTCTCAATCCACTGAGCTACCCAGCTGCCCCCAGTAATATTCTTTTCACTACATTGCTAACTCTTTTCTCTTCTTTCTTTAAAACTCATTTGGCATTTAGTATGTGCTTTTTCAGTGTTATTAGTAATTTTTTCTTGGCTTGACTAGATCCCAAATGAGCCCTCCCAACACATTAATCTCTGTGTCAGGCAATGTTTGCCAGCCAGCCAGCACTGTGCCCTTAGCTGTTAGTGAGCTTTGGACTTAGGGATAGATCTCAAGTCTCGTCAACCAGTGAGTCCTACCTGCCCTAACCTTTAGCTCAGTTCCTTAAATCGTTCTGAATGACATTCCCTTTTACTGGGGAGAGATACCTCTACCCAGTGTCACTGTCCTGCCCTCCCCAAATTCATCTAATGAAATCTTTCTCCTTCCTTCCTTCCTTTTCTTCCTTCCTTCCTTCCTTCCTTCCTTCCTTCCTTCCTTCCTTCCTTCCTTCCTTCCTTTCCTTCCTTCCTTTCCTTCCTTCC
>NC_058131.1:430767610-430845800 GCF_016433145.1 Gracilinanus agilis | reverse complement strand
TTCCTTCCTTCCTTCCTTCCTTCCTTCCTTCCTTCCTTCCTTCCTTCCTTCCTTCCTTCCTTCCTTCCTCCATCACCCTGACCCCTTCTGTCTTAGAATCAATATTAAGTATCAAAATTAAATTCCAAGATTTGTCAAGGGTCACACAACTAGAAAATAGCTGAGGTCAGATTTGAACCAAGTACCTCCCATCCCCAGGCTCTATCTACTGAGTCATCTAGCTGTCCCTGAAATATTTCCAATGAAATAATAAAATAAATTTAAAAAATTTTTAAATCTTCCTTAAAGACTCAATTCAGATGCTGCCTACTCCATGAAGCTTTCCTTGACCTCTCTAGCTGAAAATCATCTCCTGCTCTTACATTTCTAAGAATCCCTTGCTTGGGCCTCTCCTCTGTATTCAGCTCAATCTCTCATGTAATATGTACTTATTTGTCTATGTTTCCTTCATCCTTGCTAGATTATAAGTTCCTTAAAGTCAGGGCTGATAGAATTTTCCATATTTGTATCACTGGGGCTTGCCCATAGTGCCACACATCATGAACGCTTGCTGAATTCAAGTGATTGATAGGCAGGACAAGCTCCCTGGTGGGACTGATATTTGAAAATGAAGCCATCTAGAAGGGAGGACAAAACTAGGAGTAGTGTTTTAAACCCAGGATCCAGGAAACCTGACTCTGTCTTCTACCCCTTCTCTTCTACCTCACATTTCTACACAGGAAAGCCTGATATAGAGCAGGGTCAAAGGACAAAGCAGGTACCCAGAAATGACCAGGTATTCATTCTCTTGTGATAGGGGCTAGGAAAGGGCCATAGAATTCAAGAAACAGCAACTAGGGATCTGAAGTCCTGGGGAATTCAGTTCCAAGATAATTCAGAGTTCAAGAGTGCCCTAGGAAAAAGAAGTCTCTTTGGAGACAAGAATCTCCTTAAGGCTTATCAAATCTTACTGTATCATCATCAAATAATATCTTTAGCCTGAGAAGGGATCTTAGAGGTCATCTAACCCAATCTCCTCATTTTACAGCTAAGCAAACTAAGGCCTAAATTGATGAAGGAGTTTGCTTACCCAAGGTCACACAGTAAGTAGCAGAAATGGGGTTTAAACTATTCCTCTCATTCCAAATCCAGAAGCCCTTCAATGTAGTAAAAAAGTCTGCCAGGGGCTTAAAATATAGGGCAGGTAAACCAATGAAAGTCACCCAAATTGCTAAGTCTCTTTCTGTAGCTTTTTTTTTATTATTATAAAGATATTTTATTTTACCAATAACATGCAATAACAAATTTCCATATGTGTTTCTGAAGTTATATGATCCAAATTGTCTTCCTCTCTCTGAGCTGGTATTATCATGCAAAACATATTTCCATATTGACCATTTTTGTAAAAGAATAATAATATAAAACCAACCCTCGTCCTCCCCACCCCCAACCCAAACAAATAAACGGAAGTGAAAAATTGCATGTTTTGGTCTGCATTTTAATTCCAACAATTCTTTCTCTGGAGGTGGATAGCATTCTCTGTCTTAAGTTTCTCAGAATTTTCCTGGATCATTGTATTACTGATAACTATCTATCACAGTTGATCATTCTACAATATTGGTGTTATTGTGATTAATGTTTTCTTGGTTCTGCTCATTTCACTTTGTATCAGTTTATGTAGGTCTTTCCAGTTCTTTCTGAAATCATCCTGTTTATCATTCCTTAGAGCACAATTGTATTCCATCACCATCTTGTACCACAATTTGTTCAACCATTTCCCCATTGATGGATATCCCTTCAATTTCCAATTCTTTGCCACCACAAAAAAAAACAGCTATAATTTTGTACAAATAGGTCCTTTCCCCTCCCTTTGGACCTCTTTGGGATGCAGACCTAGTAGTAGGATCAAATGGGTATGCATTGTTTTATAGCCCTTTGGGCATAGTTCCAAATTGCTCTCTAGAATTGGTTGAATTAGTTCACAACTCCATCAGTAATGCATTAGTATCCCAATTTTGTCATACCCCCAGCCAACATTTATGACTATCCTTTGCTGTCATATTGGCCAATCTGATAGGTTTGAGGCAGTACCCCAAAGTTGTTTTAATTTGTGTTTCTCTAATCAAGAGGGATTTAGAACATTTTTTCATATGATTATTGATAGTTTTGATTTCTTCATCTGAAAACTGCTTGGGAAATGACTTGTGTTCTTTATAAATTTGACTTAGTTCTCTACATATTTGAGAAACAAGACCTTTATCAGAGAAATCTGCAATAAAAATTTTCCCTCAATTTGTTTCTCTTCTAATCTTGGTTATATTGGTTTTGTTTGAACCAAACTTCTTAAATTTAATATAATCAAAGTTGTTCATTTTACATCCTGTAATGTTCTCTATCTCTTGTTTGGTCCTAAATTCCTCCCTTCTTCATAGATCTGACAGGTAAACTATTCTATGTTCCCCCAGCTCACTTATGGTATTACCCTCAAGCAGCTTTTAACACTGTTGACCACCTTGTAGATGTTCTTTCCTCCATAGGATTTCATGATGCTACTCTCTCCTACTTTTCCACCTACTTGTCTGATAGCTCCTTATCAGTTTCCTTTGTTGGCTCATTATCCATATTATGTTCCTTATCGGTGGGTTCTTCAAAGTTCTGTCTTGGCCCTTCTTCCCTCTCTCTGTCTTCCCACCTGTCTTACTTGTCTGTCTTTCTTTCTCTCTGTGTGTGTATGTGTCTGTGACTCTATAACACACATAGAGTTTTGTTAGCTTCTGCAGGTTTAAATATCATCTCTAAGTAGATGACTCACATATATGTGTATATGTATCTATACAGATATACATATCCGTATATATATATGTATATATACATATATATATATATATGTATATACACATACAGAGAGAGAGAGAGAGTCCTAGTCTTTTTTGTGAGCTACAGTCCCACCTTAACTAAATGTCCCATAGGCATCTCTAATTTAATACCTATATCCCAAACAGAACTTATTATCTTTTCCCCTAAAAACCACCCCTCATCCAAACTTCTTTTATTCTGTTGAAAGCACCTTTCTTCTAATCTCTTAGGTTCATTATCTTGATGCCATCCTTGATTCTTCATTCTCATGCATCCCGTGTATTTAATAAATCGTCAAATCTTGTCATTTATTACTTCATGATATCTTTTGCAAATGACCCCTTCTTGATATTTGCACAGCCATTATTTTAGTTTAGGCATTGATTATTGCAATATTCTCTCACTGGACTTCCAGGCCTAAGTCTTTTTCCACTTTAGTGTGTCCTCCACTTAGTTGCTGAAATGATTTTCAGCTCTAGCTATGGCTCTTTTTTACTTAAGAAGCTTCAGTATCTCCCTGTTGCCTCTAGGATAAAATATAAACTACTCTGTT
Source organism: Gracilinanus agilis (assembly GCF_016433145.1). Taxonomy (NCBI): domain Eukaryota; kingdom Metazoa; phylum Chordata; class Mammalia; order Didelphimorphia; family Didelphidae; genus Gracilinanus; species Gracilinanus agilis. Next base: position 430,842,412 of record NC_058131.1, on the reverse strand, counting down.
TAGATTTTAATGCCTTTCATAACTTTCCTTCAACTTATCTTTCCGGTCTTCTTGTATATTACTTCCTTTCCCATTCTCTACAATTCAGCCAAACTGACCACTTTATTCCTCACATATTCCAACCTCCTTTCTCTTGGAATACTCCTCCTCCTCACCTCTGCCTCATATAATCCCACTATTATCTCAAGATACAGCCATCTACATGAAGTCTTAATTGATTCCCTCAAGCACTAGGGCCCTCTTATCTGACTCCCTTGTATTTATTGTTATATGTTTAAATAATCTCTCTCTCTCTCTCTGATAATAGTAGCTAGTATTTATAATGCTTTAAGGTTTGCAAAGCACTCACAACAACCTTCGGAGTTGGTGCTATTATTATCTCCATTTTACAGATGAGAAAACTGAGGCAGATAGAAGTCAAATGACTTGCCAAAAGGTCACAATTTGGATTTGAACAAATCTGACCTTGCTTTAGGTCAGGCTTTTGAGCCTCCTAGGTGCTTCTTATATAACTTAAGCTCTTTGTGAGTAGATTGTTTCATTCTTTGTATTTGTATTGCCATGATTTTTGACTGATTCATTTATAGGCTGACTGATTATACTAGATACACGATAGCTTATGAGAAGGAGGAATGTAGGGACCAGATAGGATATAAATGTTTGAAGGGTACCCAAAACAGATAAATCAACTTTGGTTGTCATTTACCTCATCTGAATCTAAGTTTCCTCATTTGTAAAATAAAGGGAATTATCCTGATCCTACTCACCTTATAGGGCTATTGTGGAGATGGAAAAGTGCTTTTGGAAACTGCCAATTGACCAGTAAACTGCATAGCACTATTCTTGGGTAAGAGATTGTTGTGGTTAATATTATAATTATTATGTTCAAAGGCTATAAGTATGTTCATCTTCCCAGGAAGAAAAGTATGTTCTTCTAGACTTTCAGGTTGACCTTCAGAGAGCTCAGTTCCCAACCAATAATGGTACTGATCAGTAGGCAGAGATGGAAGGTTACAGATTTCACAACTGTATGGTATTGGCCATTTGTATGTGTGAAGAGAGAATAATAATCCACTCTAACTTCTCCAAGCCCTTTTACAGGGATCTACTATTTCCTTTGATCCTTAAAATAGCCCCATAGCCTGGCCAGGCTTGATTGTCCCCATTTGACAGCTCAGCAAACTGAGGCCCAGAAAAGGTAATGGAACTTGTCCCAAAACACCAAGCTAGAAAGGGGCAGAGTAAGACAAAAACACAAACTCCTTGACTCTTTAAGTCTGTTCTGGATAAGACTTTAAATTCCTATTTTGGCTCCAGTCATTTTTTTATCCCATGGCCTTCTCCTCTCTCCTCAGTCTCCCTCATTCTGATCCCCTCATATGCTGACATTAAAGAAACGATTCCTTTAAAGAGCTTCAAAGGCTCCCCAAGGAGTATTATTTGGGGCCTAGCCAGGCTGCTGATAATTAGGTATTTCAGGTTTGCAATAATCAAGTCTAACTAGCTGGAGCTCAGAATAGCAAAGGGAACTGGGGCTTGTAGGGCCCCTTGAGCCAAGCTTTAGATCCTGCAGGGAAGGATCATCAGTGTCTGAAACTGCAAAGTTCCTGATTCTAGCCCCAAACCAGAATATTCCAAAGGAGGACAATTGGGATGAGGAGGAAGTTAAAGAATATGCCACACCAGGAGAACATTTTGAAGGACTGGAGATATTTAGAGAAGACTTAGGGGAGAGATGGTAGCTATCATTAAGTATCTGAAGGGCTTTCACATGGAACGAGGATTATTGATTCTTTCTGACCCATAAACATAAAAATTAGAGCAATGGGAAGGTGGAAGAGAGGAAAAAGGGAATTGCGGAGATCCATGTTAAGGCTTTATTTAAAGACAATTTAGTAACAACTAGAGGGAGAAGAGGCCATCTTTGAAGGTGAGTTTCCTATTCTTGGATATCTTTGTCAGGGAAGCTGGAGAGGATTCTTATTTGAATGCAGTTGCATTGAACTAAATGACTTCTGAAGTTCCTCTATCTCTGTTATTCTGAGATTCTATGAAGTCCCATATCTTTAGTCAATCCCTTGGTTTATGTGCCTACAAATTCTATGCCCGGGACACCTTTGTGGTGTTCTTTTGATTTGACAATACTACTTTCCTAAAATGAACTGGGAAAATAACAAAGCATGTTGTCACTCTCACCCCTGATCTGGTGGAAAGTTGGACTTGGAATTAGGCGACCCAGGTTCTGGTCTGGAATGTACTATAAACTCATTCAGTCTATATCACCTTGGACAAGGTCCTTCCTTCTTTGGACTGCAGTCTTCCAAATTATAGAATGAGGGAATTAGATAAAATTATTCTGAAGGTTCCTTCTAGCTCAGATATTCTATGGATGTCATTTTATGACTATTTGCTGCTCTGTGGCTCCATTCACAATCTCTGTGAATGTCCAAACCAAAGTTCTTTCTTGGCCACTACTTTAAAAAAACAAAAACAAACAAACAAACAAAAATCACCTTTCCTTCTGTCTTAGAATCAATGTTATATATTGATTCCAAGGCAGAAGAATTGGGCAATTGGGGTTAAGTGGCTTGCCCAGGGTCACACAGCTAGGACATTTCTGAGGCCAGATTTGAACTGTCATCTCCAGGCCTGGCTCTCCATCCACTGAGCTGCCCCACGTATCTGCCCCATTGGCCACTATTTCTTGATATGTATTATATTTCCTTAGTAGGCTCCGTAAGGGAAGAGATTCTCTCATTTTTAAAAACTTCCTAGCACCTAGCACAGTGCCTGACCCGTAGTAGGCACTTAATAAGAACATATTTACTGATCAGTTAATGTGAATAAGATCTAACTTGGCTGAGTTGGCCACCTGATCAATTGTTTGATCCTGGGAATTGTGGGTCATTTGTGACATTCTTTCAACCTTAACTTCTGTGAGTTCTCTACAGAGTCTAGTATGCTGGATAGTCAATTGACCATGATAGGGGGTGTGGTGATGCCCTTACCCCAAAAGTGAAGGCCCCTTTTAAAGTTTCTGCTAGATATTCCTTAGCCTCACTCAGGCAGCTAAGCCTGCATCACCTCAGAGTTGGGATTGGGTTTTTTTGTCTCTGGATCTGACTGTCTTTACTCCCACAGTCCGCTTAAACAGAAAGTAAAGACTAAAGAAGGTTTGGGGGGAAAAGAAACTCAAAGTGAGGCATTGTGGTTATTGGTTGTGGCTACCGGAAAACCCAGGTTTTATACAAACTATATATACTGTGAACAGGCTTAGCAACAAGGAAAGGCTCACAGTCTTTGATGGTATGCTCTTAGATTTTCCTCTTATTGATTAGTTTGGGTGGGAATGAGAGAGTGGTTAGGTTTGGGATACCCAGAACAAAGAAGTAATGATATAAACTGTCATGCCTTTATCTTTGGTCTCATCTCTTAGACCACATAAGAGCAGTAATTAGCCCTCTAGTGGACTAAAACACTAAGGTCCAATAACCATGGTTCTGAAATTGTGTCATGAAAATTCAAAGAAGTTCCTTTTTTTTTTTTTTTCCTGAAAGTGAACTTAAAACACATCACATTTTCTTTCTTGCTCAGCAGGCTGAGAGATGTTTGAAAATTCTGCAGCAAAGAAGACAAAGATGAGCAGGGCAATTTTGTTACTACCATGTTAAATTTAATATATACTTTTATTTTTTTTTAATTTTCTTTATTTTATTCCAGTAACAAATTTACACAAAAGTTTTCCAAGGTTACATGATTCATATTGTTTCCCTCCTCTCTTCCCTCTCCCCTCCAGGAGTTGACATGCAATTCTACTGGGTTACATTTATGTAATATACACTTTTAAGAAGTATAACAGGAATTCTCATTTAACATAATTTTTTTGTCTTTTTTTGTATATCAAACAGCTCATATTAAATCCATAATTTAAAAAAAAGAAAAAAAAAGAAATTTTGGAGTTTTTTCTTTTTTTTTTTTTTCCTTTTAAAAACCCTTATATTCTGTCTTAAAATCAATACTAAGTATCAGTTCCTAGGCAAAAGTGTGGTAAAGCATAGGCAATGGGGTTTAGGTGACTTGCCCAGGGCCACATAGCCATGAAATGTCTGAGGCCAGATTTGAACCCAGGATTTCTCCTCTCCAGGCCTGATTCTCCATCTATTGAGCCACCTAGCTTTCCCCTTTTCCTTTTTTTTTCAATGATTTTTATTCATTGTGATCTTCTACACTGGCAATCAGCTCCTTTCTATGGGCCTCACATAGAAAGTTTCACAGTTGTCAAATGAGGAAGTTAGACTAGCTGATGTCCAAAGCCACTTCCAACACTAAATCCTATAAGAATGGAAGATTGTGAAGGTGAAAACATATGATTTGCCACTTGTGTTTGATTTGGGTTTTTAAGATTATTCTCTTACAAAAATGAATAATATGGAAATATGTTTTGAGAGATAATACATGTATAACCCAGTGGAATTGCTTGTCAACTCTGGAAGGGGGGAAAGAAGAGGGGAGGCAGAGAACATGAATCATGTAATTTTGGAAAACATATAAATCTATTATTTTTTTGGAGTAAAATAAAGATTAAAAATTAAAATAAAAAAAAGAATGGAAGATTGTCCCTTGTAACTACACCAGGAATCAGGAATGCTTTCTTTTCTACCCTACCTCCTACTTGAATCCTTCTCTAGTGCTTTCAGAACCTAGGGCTGACCACAAACATTCTAGCCTGGTGTTAGTTTGCTCCTTGGTCCACTGTTAAGTTGACTTGCCTAATTTCTTTGGCTATCCTCCAAAAGTCTTCTTGACTATTCTGCTCCAGAACACACCCAGCCTCTTCACATACCTCTTTGACTAAGGTCTCCTCACCCCTACAGCTAACCCAACTCAAACTCTGATGAAGGGAAGTCCCCAGAGAAGTGGATTCAAATTAGCTAAAGTCTCAGACCGAAGAAGATGCTAAGAACCTCAATCCACTGTGATGAAGATGTCTTTCAAATCACCCAAGCATCATTGCTATTAAAACTGGAATTGATTTTCCCAGAGATCCAAGACACTCTTCTTCTGGCATTTAAACCACACTGTTTAGACAAGTGGGTTTCAAATGTCATTCTGTCTGTGATAATGAAGAAAACCAAAGGACAGAGTTCAAATACCTTACTGAAAGCCTTACAACTAGTGTAGGGAAGAATCAGGATTAAGCCACAACCACCACAGCCATTCAGGTTCTGGCTTTCCCCAGCAGAGCAGCAGCCTCCCCCATATCAACATTCCTTCTTTTTATCCTTCTCATTTCTTAGGAAATGTAAGTTGTTTTTAGTTGGGTTTTTTTTTTCAGAGGAAGGAGATTATGATCTAAAGAAATAAATCCTAACTCTCAGCCTTTTCTGCTACTCTCCTGGCCCAGGAGACCTCAACACTGAGGGCAGATCCCTCAGCCTGATAGCAGTTACTGGTGCTGATGAATCAACTTCCTCCCTTTCAAAGACCAGTCCAGACCACAGAGGTTTTCACTCCACTTTGTATCTGCTGCTCTGCCTGGTTTCACCTCCACAGAATATGATCCCCTATGCTAGGTACTTCTTGATGTCCCGTGCCTACCACTCCCACTTTCCCTTTAGATTAAAAGCTTCTTGCGGGTAGGGACTGTTTTCCTTTTTACTAATTATAGTGCTTAGCCCAGTTCCTGGCACATAGGAGAGCACACATAATAAAAGTTTGTTGATTTTATTAGATTAATTCCAGACACAAATTCTGTTGAAGGAACACCCATCTCTCTTATCTTCCTCCCTTATCCTGGAATGGCAGTTTGGCTGACCATAAGTAGCATCTTTTTTCAAGCATCTCTGAAGAACTAGTCTCTGTGTTCTTGGGACAAATGGGCAAACTCAGTATTGTTCAATATAGGAAAAGTATTTTTTTTGGACAGGAAAAAGAGAACTTTTGGATATCAAGAGAATATTGAACTTCAGTTTAAGCCAACCCCAACAAGGGAAGTCCAGATTCAATGTTAATTCCTCACTTCTTTATTTTGTGTTTTTCTGAAAGCATGTTTTAGATTTACCTTTTCATGTGATCCTTACAACACTCCTATGAGAAAGAGTCAAGTTGGGGACCAAAATACTATATTTCAGATAGTGAAACTAATATTAAATAAGACAGAATGACTTGAGTTCCAGGTCTTGAGTGAGGCCTAGAATCCAGCTTGGTCTTCTTTCATGACAGTATGCTACCTGTCTAAGAATATGAATATTCTTAGAAACAGGACCAAATTAATTCTTTTTTGAAAGAATACATGTTTTATTCAGGATGGCAATTGCCCTCACCAAGGTCATCTATAACTTTTATTTTTTTAATGAAATTTATTTCAATTGAAAAATCTGTCTTCTTTCCTTTCCACCTCCCTTCCCCCATCAATTAAAAAAAGTTTTTTTCATGTTTTATTTTCCCAATTATATGTACTAACCATCTTTAACATACATTTTTCGAAACTGTAAGAACCAAATTCCCTCCCTCTCTCTTCCCTCCTCACTCCCAGAGATGTTAAGCAATTTGACCTAGATTATGCATGTATTACCATACAAAACTTACTTCCATATTGACCATTATTGTAAGAGAATACTCTTATACCAAAACCCTAAAATAAAAACACAAATATACTAAAGTGAAAAAATATCCTTTGATCTGCATTCCTACTCCAACAGTTCTTTAGAAGTGGATAGCATAATTTTAGAGGTAGATAGCATTCTTAGTCCTTCAGAATTATCCTGGATCAGTGTATTGCTGAAAGTAGCTAAGTCAATCACAGTTGATTATTCCACAATATTGCTGTGACTATGTACAGAGTTCTCCAGGTTCTGTTTATTTCACTCTGAATCAGTTCATATAGGTCTTTCCAACTTCTTCTGAAATCATCCTGTTCATCATTTCTCAGAGCACAATAGTATTCCATCACCATTACATACCATAATTTGTTCAGCCATGCCCCAATTGATGAACATCATCTTAACTTCCAATTCTTTGCCACCACAAAAAGACCTGCTATAAATATTTTTGTACTAGGACTGTTCCCATTTTTGTATGTCTTTGGGATACACACCAGATAGTAGTGTTCTTCCCTCTATCAATTGAGAAAGCAAGAAAAATTCTGTTATAAAAATGTAGAGTCAAACAAATTTCCCACATTAACTATGCCTCCCTCCTGCTCAAATGATGTCTCAATTTGAACTCTTGCATCCATTACTTCACTATCAGGAGGTAGATAGCCTAATTCATCATAAGTCCTCTGGAACCTTGACTGGACATCATGATGATCAGAGTCCCTAAATCTTTCAAAGCTGATTGTCTTTACAATTTTGTTATTGTATAAATTATTCTTTTGCCTCTGCTCACTTCACTCTGCTTCAGTGCATAAAAGTCTTCTCAGAAGACTTCTATGAAACTGTCCCTTTTATCATTTCTTAAAGTATCTCACTCATATTTGTTTGGTCATTTCTCAATTGATGGGCACCCCCTCAATTTCAAATCTTCTGCCACTATGAATAGCTGCTATAAATATTTTTGTGCACATGTATCTTTTTCCTCTTTTTTTTATCTCTCTGAGGAATGGACCTAAGTAGTATTGTCAGGTCAAAGACAATTTAATGGCTTTTGGGACATAGATCCAAATTGCTTTCTGAAGTGTTTGGACAAGTTCACAACTCCATTGATAGTGTATTAATGTACCTCCTTTCCTACAGCATCTCCAGCATTTGTCATTTCCCCCCTTTTTTTCTCTTTTTGCCAATCTGGGGATGTGCCACAGAACCTCAGAGTTGTTTTAATATACATTTATTTAATTATTAGTGGTTTAGAGCCTTTTTTCGTATGAAGAGCTTTTGAAAACTTCCTATTCATATCCTTTTGACCATTTATTATTAGGAAAATGGAACTTTTTTTTTAAACTTACCATCTATCTTGGAATCAATACTAAATATGGATTCCAAGGCGGAAGAGTGATTCTAGGCAACCGGAATTAAGTGACTTGCCCAGGGTTACACAGCTAAGAAGTACGTGAGGCCATATTTGAACCCAGGACATCTTGTCTCCAGGCCTGGCTTTCTATCCACTGAGCCACTTAGCTGTCTCAAAGGATCTTATTCTTATAAAGTTGGATCCATTCCTTATATATCTTAGAAATTAGAGCTTTATCAGAGAAACTTGTTGCAAAGATTTCCACTCCTCCCCCCACCAACCCAGGTACCTTCTTCCCTTCTAATTTAGCTGCATTGATTTTGTTTGTTCAAAACTTTAAACTTTTTATAAAATAAATTAAAATGTCCATTTTACCTTGCCTGGTGCTTTCTATTTCTTGTTCAGTCATGGATTCTTCCCCTATCCATGTATTGGCAGTGTAATGTTTTCTTTTCTCCTCTAATTTGTTTATGTCATCTTTTATGTCTAAGTTATGTACCCATTTAGCATTTATCTTGGTGTATGTTGCAAGATGTTGGCACATATACATATATATATATATATATATATATATAGTTTCTTCCAAACTGCTTTCTATCTTTACCAATTGTTTTGTTGAATAGTGAGTTCTTACCCCTGTAGCCAGGATTTAACACAGGCTACTGTGCTTGTTTATTTCTATATATTGTATATTTAATCTGTTTCACAGATCCATATCTCTCTTTCTTAATTAGTGCCAAATAGTTTGGTTGATTATTGCTTTATAGTATAATGTGACATCTGGTTCTTCTAGGCCCTCTTTCTTCCCATTTCCCCCACCTTTACCCTTTATTTCTCTTGACAATCTTGAATTTTTTTCTCCTCCAGATACATTTTATTGTTATTGTTTAGTCACTTTAGTCATGTCTGACTCTTTGTTATCATTATTTTTCCTAATTTTATAAAGTAATCCTTCAGTACCATAGTTTGGTATACCACTGAATAAGTAAATTAATTTAGGCAGTATTATCATTTTTATTCTATTAGCTCAGCCTACCAGTGAGAAATTAATATGTCTTCAATTATTTAGCTTCTAGTAGTTCTGGGAATGATGAAGAAGCATGCAATTAGGTTATGTGAAATTTGTTCTAAAACTTTGAGAGTCTCACTGACAATTTGTTTAGAACTAAAACCAGTTCCTTAGAGTATTTTAAATTAAAAGACTTAAGACTAGCCATAGGAAATAAACATCTAAGCCATATGGATTATTAGTTTTGCTAGGCTGCCCTTTCTGACAGCATATGCCTGACAAACCTACAGGTAGCTCTTCTCTAGTTTATCCTGCCTGCTCCCTCTGCTGCTCCTTTTGCAACCTCACTGGCTATTACTTTTTCTGCTACTGATGCCTTGCCCTGCCCACCCTCTGCATCATCATTCTATTGTCCTCCTGAATTAATTGGATTAATTAATTGAATTTATTGGAGATTTAATTTCCCTTGAACCTCAGAACTGGTATTTTCTTCTTCTTCTTCTTCTTCTTCTTCTTCTTCTTCTTCTTCTTCTTCTTCTTCTTCTTCTTCTTCTTCTTCTTCTTCTTCTTCTTCTTCTACTTGTACATAATTTAGCATAGTCTGGCCAGATGGTCACAATTTATAATCATCAGCTTTTCAGTCTCTCTGATACCTAGAGGAGGGATACTCCCAAATTTGACAAAGATCCAGAAGTGGTTATAACCCAATTTCAGATTATCTTTAGGGGGTTATAATTTCACCTGAGGCACATAGTTGACCTGATGGAAACCTTCTTCTCCCCCAGGAAGAGAACTGCCATTAAAAGCTCTGGCAGGGGATGGGGTTGATTCATTACTAGACCTCCAATGGAACATCAACAATCCTACTGATTATACCAGGCTTTTTTTAGGCTCAAGAACCATTAATTAGACATATGGAGGAACACACCATCAGCCCTAAAAACTAGAGAAAATTCCAGGAGACAATTCAAGTAGAAAATGAGCCCCCTAACCAATTTTGTTTTGCAAAAATACTCCATGAGACTTCAGAAGGTGAAAGTTTGTGTCTACCATAGGGTTTTTGTCAAGAACTATCATATTTTATATTATTAGTCCCAGACTTAATCCAACTGAACCCAGCTAGATCCACTGGATGTAAGGTTGATTGGGGAAACATAGGGGTTTACGGTCTTTAGTATCAATTGTGAAGAATGGCTTTGGCACATATAAACAGGTCTCCTTTAATAATATTAGAGAAAAGAAAAGTATTAACACAATTATCTATGTTATCCAAATCTAGAGTAGCATCAAGACTTTTCTCCTTTTAGAAACTCCAACTTTTAATGAATTGGGCTCTAATTTTAGCAATATATTGAATTTAAGACTAATTTGGTTTTTCTTGGGTAAAGGAAAATGGCCTTGGAGCTTTTCAACATCCAAGATTACAAGTGACCAAAGCAAAAGGAGTAAAAGCCCCATTTAAAAATAGAAGTCCACAATCTGAGTGATGAAGGTCTTCTGGCTGGAGAAGAGTTTCCTTTTCAGTAATGGGAAAGACTTCCCATGGATCAGGGTCTCTTTGATGAATATGATAACAAACTCAATATGTACAAGTTCTAATTGCTTTGAAATGGTACAAAATCCTTTAATATGGAAGCTACTAAATCTTGTGTGATCCTGACTGGTTCCACAGTATTCTTGTTGACTTCCTAAGTTGTCTTGGGCTGGAAAAATGTCTCTCCCTAACCTTTTGTTGGCCTGCTACTCCAGAATTTGATTCAAGGCATTATTTTAAAGTTATTTGGAGGGGAATATCAGGATAGTTCATCTGGGTTATTGCCTCTCTGCCATCTTGTCTCTGCTCACCCATTCTCTTGTTTTGAGATAGATATACGTTGTCATATTAAGACTCATTTGTTCCTATGCTTTCTAGTGTGTTTTAAAAAAAATAGGAGTGGGTATTTTATCTTACCAAATTTTTTTATATATCATTGATATAGTCATATGATTTTTGTTTTTCTTGTTATTAATATGGTCACTTATGCTTATATTTGTTTTGAGAGTGAAACAGAACTACATTCCTAGTATAAGAACAAACTGGTCATAGTGTATGATCTTTTTGATATGTTGCTATAGTTTTCTTGCTCATAGTTTCTTTAAAATCTTTGTAACATATTGGACAGCTAAGAGATTCAGTGGATTGAGAACCAGGCTTAGAGACAAGAGGTTCTGGGTTCAAATTTGGCCTCATATACTTCCCAGATATATGACCCCGGGCAAGTTACTTAATCCCCATTGCCTAGCCTTACTGCTCTTCTGCCTTGGAACCAATATACATTTTCTAAGATGGAAAATAAGGGTTACAAAATAAATAAATAATATATTTGCAACAAAATTCATTGGGGATATTGTTCCACATTTCTCTCTTCTGTTTTGACACTCTTTGGTATAGGTATCAAGACCATATTTATATCATAGAAAGAATTTGGTAGGCACCTCCTTTTCCTTTTTTTAAAAAAAAAACCATTTATGTAATATTAGAGTTCATTTTCTTTGAATGTTTGATAGAATTTGCTTTTAAGTCCATCTTGTTCAAGGGTTTTGTTTTGTTTTTTGAGCAGGGAGGATTTATTTATGGCTTTTTGAATTACTTTTTATAAGATTGTGTTATTTAACATGTATATCCCAGTGGAATTACTTGTCAGTTCCAGGAGAAGGGGGAAGAGGGGAGAAAGAGAACATGAATCATGTAACCATGGAAAAATATTTAAAAATAAATTAACAAAAAAGATTGTGTTATTTAAACCTTTTATTTCTTGTCCTGATAATGTAGGCATTTTGCATTTTTGTAAATATTTATTAACTTCATTTATATTTTCATTTTACTTGACACACATTTAGTTGAAAACTTTCCTAATAATTTCATTTATTTCTTCTTCATTGGTTGCAAATTCACCTTTTTTCATTGTTGATGCTGAGAATTTGGTTTTCTTCTTTCTTTTTAAAAATCAATTTAACTAATGGCTTTGTGTGTGTGTGTGTGTGTGTGTGTGTGTTTTGTGTATGTGTTTAAAGAATAGCTCCTCATTTTATTTATCAATTCATTGTTTTTTTACTTTCAATTTTGTTAATTATCTTCTTTGATTTTCAAGATTTTCATTTTGATGATTTATTGAAGCCTTTAATTTATTTACCAAATTGTTTTTAGTTGCATGCTCAATTAATTGAATTGCTCTTTGTCTTTTTTGCTGATGAATATATTTAGAGATATAAATTTTCCCTTATTGGTTCATAAAAGATGCATCTAATTTTTAGCTTTTCTGCATTTGCTTTTGACATTTTTAAAGTCCTAAAATATGATAAACTTTTTATGAAGGTACAATACAAAACTAAGAACTATGTATATGTCTTTCTATTCCCATTTAACAATCTCCTGAACCCTGTTATGTCTAACTTTTCTAAAATTCTTTTCACATCCTTCACTTTTCAGATCCTTTTCAGATCCTTTTACAGACCCCTTTTTTGTTTATTTATGCTGAACCTATTTAGGACCTTTGCTTTTTTTGGTTTATTTTTTCTTTAGATTTAGCAAAGTCTGAGAAGAATTAATTGGGGTCTCCCAGTTATAATTTTGTTCTCTATTTCTCTTTAAAATTCATTTAACTTTTCTTGAAAGTGTTTAGATCCTATGCTATTTGGTGTACATATGATTAATATTTATATGAATTCATTATATTTGGTGTCTTTCAGCAAAACAAAATGTCCTTTTAAAATCTTTTTTAATTAAGTCTATTTTTGCTGTTGCCTTATAAGAGATTATGATTGTTACCCCTACCTTTTCTGCTTCAGCTGAAGTGTAATAGATTTTGCTTCAGTCCCTTATTTGAATTCTGTGTGCATTTTTCTTATTCAAATATTTCTCTATGTAACATATTTTTGGATGCTGCTTTTTAATCCATTATGCTATACTCTGTATGAGTTTGTTCGTCCCACTCACAGTTATGTTTATGATTGTTAATTGTCTATTTTCCTCCATCCCATTCTCATATATTTTCTTATCTTTGGTTCCTATTCCTCTTCATACTGAAGAATAAAGTAATCAGACACAATAAGTGAGCTCAGCTCTAGTGCTCTAAGTTCATATTATCTAATTGTGTTCACCTGTTCCTTTTCTCTTCCCCTCACTCAGAGCCTAATAACATATTTTCTATCCTTTCTTTTCTTTTAAGATCCTCTTAAAATTCCACCATCTTTCATTAAAACTTCTTTTCTTAAGACTAATTTTTCCCTTAATCTACCTTCCCTCTATTTGCCCCTTTTCTCCTTTTCTCCTCTTGAGAATCTATTTCTGTTTCCAACTAAAAACATATTTGTTTGTGTATGTATTCCTCCCTCTTTTGACCAGTTTAGATAAGAGGTTAAAATGTTGTCTGCTCCACCCCTCTTTCCTTCCTGTTTTATTGACTTCTACTTGCACATCCCAGTTATGTGAGATAATTTCCCTATCTTTTTTTTTTCTCTCTTTTCCTGGCCTAATATATTTTTTCACCACTCTTCTTCCAATGAGATCATTAAAACAATAGAACCAGTTCCAGGCCCTCTATCTAGACTTCTTTTTATGATTCCTTATGTATGATGGGGGAATACATGTATTTTCTCATATTAAATGTGAATAGCTTATCCTTGTAGTCCCTTATGCTTATTTTTTCATTTTTAATATTTAATGTTTCTTTTGGTGCCTGTGTTTGTTTTTCATGGTTTCTACTTAGTTCTAGTTTTTTCATCAGGAATGGTTGGAAGTCCCCTATTTCATTAAATATCTTTTTTTTTTAAATATCTTTTTTCTCTTCAAGATTCTACTCAGTTTTGTTGAATAAGTTATTATTAATTGTAAACCACTATCTTTTACATTCTGTGATATTTATTCCAACTCTCTAGTTCTTTATGGTGGTGGCTGCTAAACTATATTTGATATTGAATGTGGCTTGAATTTTTTATTTTTAATTATATTTTTTGTCTTTGACCTGGAAGCTCTGAATTTTGAATACAGTAATTTTCATTTGGGGATTTCTCCCAGGAAATGGAAGACATTTTCTATGTCTACTGTGCTCTCTGGTTCTAAGAGAGTTAGGCAGTTTTAAAAAGTGATTTCTTAAAATATTATATCTATGTTCCCCCCTTATGATTTTCAGGTATTTTATTAATGATTAAATTATCTCTCCTCAATCTGCTTTGAAGTTTAATTGTTTTTTGCTACAAGATACTTTGCATTTTCTCTTGCTTTTTCAGTCTTTTCACTGTTTTAATATTTCTATTTGTCTTATTAGGTTATTAGTGTCTATTTGATCAATTTTAATTTTTAGAGAGTTTTTTTTCCCCTTGGGTGAGGTTTTACATTTCTTCTTCTGAGCTGGTAATTTTTTTTTTTGCAATGCTTTTTTTCCCCATTTTGCTCATTTCATTTCCCATCTTTTCCCTCTAGCATTCTGATTTGTTTTTTGCTTTTTGATGGGAACTGGGGAATTTCCTTAATTGTGGGATCTTTTAGAATCATAAAACAGTCAGCTCCAGGAGGAGGGAGGGAGACAATATAGATGATATAACTTTGGAAAACTTTGGAAAAACTTTGGAAAACAAATATTTCTTTATATAACATTTTTGGATGCTGCTTTTTAATCCATTCTGCTATACTCTGTTCATATACTTCATCCCACTCACATTTATGGTTAAGATTGTTAATTGTCCATTTTCCTCCATCTCATTCTCATATAATTTATATGGAATTTATTAGAAATTTGTTATTAAAATTTCTTAAAGTTAAATAAATAAATAAAATCATAAAACATAAAACATATGAGGTATGTTTAACAGTGAGGAAATCTTCATCAATTGACATCAAGATTATGATACAATGGGATTAGAGATACATTTCTTTAGACTTCTTATACTTCCAAGTTATATAGACTTAATGGTGAGGTAATACACATCTGAAAAAGGAAGTAACCCAACTGTATCACTTAGTAGTAAGAACTTTGCAACCAGAGCCTAGAAAAGATGTTCATATATTCTTAATACCAGAGGTAGAGAGGATGATGCCTATGTCATTATGTAGGGACGTCTCTGCAGTTAGCTACATCTTTACTAAAGACAGCACACCCTCCATGGTCTGTCTTGTTAAAAACATCTAAAATCTTGTGACCGTTAACCCATGTGAATCCATATAAGCCCAATCTGAGTTGAAGCATGCCAGGGCATGACCTGCTCCTGAGGAGTGGGGTAGGGAAGCCAATACTCCTGGTTCTTAGGAAGCCTATTTTAATAGCAGAGAATTGCAGAAATGACAGACTCTTTTGCAGAGGGCTTCTGAATGATCTGGGAAGTTTCTTTAGAGACTTTTGCTCTGTGAAATTCTTCTGGTTACAAGTCTTTTAAGCAAAGAGTTGTATCCAACAGCAGCAAAAAAGGAAGCACAGTAAGCAGGAACCTGAGGTGCCTTCATTAGGAGGTCTGAGCCAGTGTCCCATTCAGGATCTTCTGAGTGATAAAAATAAATGCAGGGCTTTTAGGGAATCCTGGCCTTCTTCTAAACTTTTTGTGAGCTGAGGATTCAGGGACATATAGCCCAGGAGGGGACTTTTGCATGCCTAGCCAGTTCTCCATCTTTTTTAGAGAAAATTTTAGTGTTCTATGAACAATGTTGACAAATGAAACCACTTATATACTCCACAATTCCAGTCACTCACAGCCCTGTCTTTTTGCAAAAGGTTAGTTCTCTCCTGAATCACCCACAGATATTGCTTAGAATGTAATAACCAACATAGCTGCTAAGGGCTTATAAAGACTAAGGGCTTCCACAGCAGAGATGTGCTTATCAAAGGTTCCTAGCAATATATTCATGTTGAGATAGTCCAGGTCGTTTCAGGCCACATTGGAAACAAAGTGTTTTATCAATGAGCTTTTCCTGGGGCCTCTCCAATACCACAATCTCATCTGGCTTTTCTAGTAGGAAGCCCACAGACATGAGAGAGATGGTTTGCTCTTAGTCCAGAAACACAGGCACCCAAATATTGTCACACTAGTATACAGTGTTGTCAGACCTATGGATAAAGGAAGAATTTAGTTCAAAATAAGACACAGAGCACATTATGAGATGTAAAATAGATAACTCTGGTTACATTAAGTTAAAAAGGTTTTTTACACAAACAAAATCAATGCAACCAAGATTAAAAGGCAAATAAGAAGCTAGGGAAGAAAATCTTTGTAGCAAATGTCTCTAACAAAAGCCTTATTTCTCAAATAAATAGAAAACTGGACCAAATTTATAAGAATACAAAGCATTCTCCAAATGGCAAATTGTCAAAGGATATGAATAAGCAATTCTTAGATAAAGAAATTAAATCTATCTTTAGTCATATGAAAAAATGCTTTAAATTGCTATTAATTAGAGAAATGCAAATTAAAACAATTCTGAGATCACACCTATCAGACTGGGTAATGTGACAAAAAAGGAAAACAATAGATGTTGGAGAGAATGTGGAAAATGGGGACACTAATACACTATTGGTGGAGCTCTGAATTGATTTAATCATTCTGGAGAGGAATCTGGAATTATTCCCAAAGGGCCATAAAACTGGACATACCCTTTGACCTAGCAATACTAGTACGACCAGATCTGTATCCCAAAGAGATTAAAGATAGGGGAAAAGAACCTACCTATACAAAAAGATTTATAGCAGTCCTTTTTGTGGTGGCAAAGAACAGGAAACTGAAGGGATGTCTATCAATTGGGGAATGTCTGAACAAGTTGTGGTATATTCTTGTATTGGAATACTATTATGCCATAAGAAATGACAAACAAAATGATCACAAAAAAAATCTGAAAAGACTTATATGAAGTGATTCAAAGTAAAATGAGCAGAGTGAGAGGAATCCTGTACATAGTAAAAATAATAGTGTATGATGATCAACTGTGAATGATTTAACTATTATCAACAAGGCAAGGATCCAGGTCAATTCCAAGGTCTCATGATAAAAAAAGGCTATCTACTGCCATAGAAGGAACAGACGGAGTCCAAATGCAGATTGAAACATACCATTCTTCACTTTATTTCCTCCATGAACTTTTCTCTAGTATAAGCAATATATGTCTTGTTTCACAACATGATGAACATGGAAATATGTATTATATGTACAACTTCTATCTATTACTTGCTTTCTCGGGGAGGGGAAAGGGTAGAAGGGAAGGAAGAACATGGATTGCAAAATGCCAGAAAATGCATATTAAAAATTGTATTGACATGTAATCTGGAAAAATAATAATTAAAAATTGAATACTTGGTTCCTATTTTCAAAGAACTCAGAGCATATTTAGGGAGAGAAAATATACCCATAAGAAATAGAGGAAAATATTCTGTAGTATATCATTTAAATAGAAAATATCAGAGGGAACTTTAAGTGTGTGAAATTCTTTGAGTTTGTATTGAGTTTCCAAGCAGAACAGATTTCTGAGGATATGATAGAAAAAGTTTCTATAGTTTAAGGATTGAACCTGGAGAGGAATGAAGACAAAATAGTGAGTTTCTCCTCTTTGTAGGCCTTGAAATAGGGGCTGGATGACTGGATTTGTCAAACTTTCCCAGGTTTCCATTTGGTAATGATTTTCCCCCTTAGATCTCACTTAAGATTTTGTTTATATCCCTCTGAAACACTTAGAATATAATATTACGTATTTTAATTATTTTTGAATGTGTCATCCTCTGACTAGACTATAAGCACCATGATGGCAAAAATTCTGTTTTAACTAAATGTTGTACTTTTTCTAGTGCCTATCACAATGCATAGGTTGTCATTCAGTTGTTTTTCAGTCGTGTCTGACTCTTCATGACTCCACTTAAATTTTCTTGGCAAAGATACTGGAGTGGTTTGCCATTTCCTTTTCTGGCTCATTTTACAGATGAGGTAAACAGGGTTAAATGACTTGTCCAGGGTCTCACAAGCTAGCATATAGTAAATACAATGAATATAATAGACAATGAATATGTTTGTGGAAGTGATACTAGTGCATGCTTCTTATGTTGAATGCTGAGGGAAGAGGAAAAGAATACAAAAGGAATTTCCACAAGTAAGATCTTGAAGGTAACCAATTGGTAGAAAAATTGTTTACCTCCTGTCCATCCCCACTGTGGAAGAACATGGATTCTAGGCCATTGTGATATTGAGCAAATCTATTCTGCAAGGCCATAGTTTCACCATATATAAAAAATGGGGGAAATAGACTTCCTAACCACTAAATTGAAGTTAATGATGATAATATCAGATTCAGTCTGCTTCTCCTCCTCCTCTCATCTTTCAAGGAGTGCCTCACTTTACCCAGCCCCTTTGTAGCTCTCACAAGGAATTAGTAAAACCATTTTCCAGCTAAAATTATACATTTCTGACCTTCTGTTGAAACTCACCAGTCTAGTCCAAACAAATTATCTAAAAGATCTGGAAGGTTCCTTGGCCATTATTTAAGGACCCCTGAGAAAGTCTTATTTCCTGGCATTTCCCTCCTCCCTCTATCTCCCAGGGATTTGTGGTTAGCTTTAAATCTTGACAGATGTTCTCCTGCCCTTTTTTGGCTGCAGACTATAAACTGTAAGCTTTGCAGGTGTAGGCTTCTGCTGCTGCCAGGTCCCTTGCCATACTTTCCTGTTATCATCCAAGGCCTTCCCCTGCTGCAAAGAACAAGACCTCAGATAGGGCTTAGGCACACAGAGTAGAATCCTTCTTTCTCCTCTTTTTTCCACAATTCAGCCAGCAGGCCTAATTGTAAAACATTGGTCCCCAGATCCCAGGGTCTTCCCTTAATCTGAGGGTAAGACCTTGCTGGCCTCTTCTTTTGATATAAATTCAAACCATCTCCCAATAGCTGGCTAACAACGGTGTTGATACAACCTCAAAATCTGATATTGAGGTGACAAATGCTAGACTTAGAATCAGGAGATTAGGGTTCAAATCCCAACTCAGACACATACTGTATACATATTACTTAATCTCTCTGTTTTGAATTTAAAGCCCTTTACAATCTGACTCCAATCTTTCCTTTCAGTCTTGACAGAAAGGCTAAACCAGGCTTAGGGTAGGTGATAGACCACAAACCCAATGGTGAATTAGGACGACGTCTACCCAAAGCACATGAAGACTTAAAACCCCAGTGGAATGGGCAGATGAAAAATGGTAGTTCCAATGGCCATGAAGGCAATTAAAACAGGAGCTGTGAAGCACTTAGAGCTTGGTCAGACATTGAAGATACCAAAGTAATCCACTGTGTCCTGAGCCATTGCCAAGTCATCCTGACCTTTTGTCTTGCCACTGGACTTAGATGACTCTAGAAGTGAGCCTAAAGACTCTGTGCATCTGGGTATTACTTAAATCCAATTTATGAGCAAGTCAAGACATCATTTCTCATGATATCATTGGTCCTCCTTGAAAACAAAGAACAAACAACAACAATATATAATTCCCCTTCACAAACTTTATAGTCTAGTCAAAATGGTGTTCTTCACATAATACTCCACACCCCAGCTGTTAAGGTTCCTATGAGTAACATTGCCTTATATATTAATTTCTGTATACCAATTAACAACATTTATCAAGTACCAACTATATACTAGGCATTGTACAATAGCAAATACAAATGGTCCCAGACTTCAAGGAACTTACATCTTAGAGAAAGAAACAAAATGCAAAAGACATAAAGGTCACCTTAGGTGGGTGGGAGGTAAAAGGTGCTAGCAGCTAGGGAAACTGGGACAGACCTTGAAGAATATTGAACTTGAAGTGAGTATTGAAAGAAACCAACAATCCAAGAGGCAGAAGGAGAGCAAAAATAGAGGAGTAATGGCTGTCATGTGTGGGAAACAGTAAACAGGCCAGTTTGGCTAGATCATGAAGTGCATGGAGGGGACTATTATGTAAGAAGACTGAAAAGGTAGGATGGATCCAGAATGTGAAGGGCATTAAATGTCAACTGGAGGAGTTTATTTTTGATCCTGGAGGCAACAGGGAGTCACTGGACTTAATTAAGAAGGAGGGGGAAGAGACATGGGCAGACCTGTGCTTTAGGAAAATACTTTTGATGGTTGGTTTTGGGGATGGATTAAAAGAAGACAGAGACTTGAAACAGGCAAACCAATTAGGAGGTTCTTTCAAGAGTCAGAGTAAGAGAATCAAGGTCTGTACTACTGGAGAGGAGACACACGAGAAAGATGTTGGAGAGTTAGAAAAGACAAGACTATGCAAAAAATTGTATATATAGGGAGATGGAGAGTGAGAAGTCAGAATGATTCAGAGGCTACAAATCTAGGACTATCGTGATGGGAAATTTGGAAGAGGGTTAGGTTTGGAGGAAATGATGCTGAATTTTATTTTGAACATGATGAGTTTGAGATGCCTATAGGATATCTAGTTTGAGATGTTTTATTAGACAGTGATTAGATGAGTTTGGAGAAAGGAAGAAGACTAGAAGAAGAACTATTTTTTTAATGAGAAAGACTAGAGTTGGATATATAGACTTGTGAGTCATTTAGAGAGATGATAATGAAAATAATGAGAATGATGAGATTATAGAGTGTTTTATAATTTGTTAGATAAAATAATGAGAGAACTATTTTATCTTTGCCTCTGTTTTCCCAGGGAAACTAGAATAGTGACTGGCACATGAAGATTGATTAACAGATTGGGCCTCCCCTATCTCACCTATAAAATAAGGATAATAATAATAATTAAACTATCTCTTTCACAAGCTATTTTGAGGAAAATACTTTGTAAAATGTAAAGGTGTAGAAATGTGAGCTTATTATAATTATTATTTATAGGATTTAGAGTTGAAAGTGTCCTTGGAAGTCATCTAACACCCTCATTTTATGTGTGGGAAAATTTAAGCCTAGAAAGGAGGAAGAGACTTCCAGAAGAATATGCAACAAGTTAGTGGCCATGCAGTGACTAGAACAAAGGTTTTGGTATAGGAAGCATTTGCAATTTTTTTTTTTCAGCAAACTACTTTGAAACTTACGTTGATATTTTCAGAACTGTTCTTCACGGTGGAAGACCCATAAAAGACTATGTAATTATGAGCTGTTATTATCTCCATTTTTATAGATGGGAATATTGAGAATGATCCAAGGGCATGTAGTGAGTTAGTGGTGGAGTAAAGATGTAAGAGAAAGCGGGACTACAACCAGTGAGTGGGAGTTACTGAGAGGGGGGAGCTTTGATACGAGGAAAAATTTCCTAAGGATCAAGGCTATTTAACAAGGAAATGAAAGGGGATGAGGAAAGTTAGGAGGGAGGAGAAAAGCTGTAAGTGTTCTAACAGAAGCTGGCTTGCCACCTGTTATGGTCACGTCAAAGACTTTCTTGCTAATGACTATTTCCAACTTATCTTCTGTTTGTGTATACACACATATATAGAATTATTATTATTTATGGATATTTATAGAATATATATTATTATGTTGCATTTTAATTATTGTATGTATTCTATATATCTACATACCCAGCATACATCATATAGTATATTGCATACAATTATATGTTATATACAAATATTTGTCTATTTTTATGTGTACACACACATGCTATTTATTATATATACATACATGTATACATAACCAGATATGTTATGTGTATGTATATATTTAGGGAAATTGGGCTGTCATAGCAATATTTAAACATACCTGCTATATATCTGGATACATGTAGATATAATATGTATATATTATATGCATTATATATACATATATAATAACACATGTCTGCATTATATAATATATGTTGTTATAATAGATACTGCATTCCATATTATATACATATTATATTCATTGTAGATCCATATATGATGTAAGAATATATTTTAGTGTATTATATTCAATATATCACACAATTTGACATATTACATTACATATCATATATTGCATGTTAATGGGATATATTATTATATGTGTACAGATATATACATACACACATATGGATAAATATCACTAGCTGCCTATCTATATATTCATATAATATATAATTTATATTATACAATTATACAAAATTACATAATTTACTTAGAAAATTTCAAATTTACCTTCTATATCTTTTGTTTGTTAATCTTTTTATTATGTGCTGCCTCCCCAATTTGACTGTGAACTCTTTGATAGCCAAGACTTTTTGCCTTTCTTTTCTATCCCTAATGCTTAGCAGAGTTCTGGGCACATAGTTGGCTCCTAAAAAATGTTTATTGAATGACTGAGTTAGGATTAGAAGTTCTTCAAAGTCATTTCTATCTTTGAGAGCCCATGTTCTCCCCCTCTCTCCTTAATTTTCTTTGTATATTATTTATTTTCTTATATGCTACAAACTCTAAGAAAAATAGGAGCCCCTGGAGGGCAGGGATAATTTCATTTTTGCCTTTGTATCCTCAGGGCATCGAACAATACATGGCACATAGAAAACATTTACATTTCTTGAAAGTTTGTGGAATTGAATTTCTTTAGAACGTTCCAATCCAAGGCATGTATTATATACATGCCTTGGATTAGAAAGTTCTAACGCACACAATGTGCAGAAACGAACACATAATCACAAATTTAAAAAAATTCAAGTTCTTGGAACTGTGATCCTGTCCAGCTGAAGGTCTTATTCCATATTCCACTCTTTACTGTGGCCTATATCACATCCCAAATCATGATTATTTGTTGGCCTCCAGTGCCTTAATGAAAAAGCCACTTAACCAAATAGATACAAATATGGACATTTGCAACTAATTGTATTATTGCTGATCAGTCAAATTTTATTGCAAATTACATGTTGTGGGCCATGCTAGGCAGCTCATAAATTAACTGGTCGTCTGGAAAAATGACATGAACCTCCAGGATCACATCAATAATTCAATTTCGATTTGGCTAGTAACACCAAAAAAAGAGGAAAAAATATATTAGTATGATTCTGAAATTGCTATGTTCCCCTACTGAGAATGCTTCCTGGATTGGGAATGGGGTTGGGAACAAACCTACTGGGGCAACCACAAGGAGGTTGCTGCAATTCCTGGATTATAAAATTGCAAACTGGAGTGGCCTTTTGAGAATTCTTCTCTTAAAAACTCATTCTTTCCTTCCTTCCTTGGCGGATGGGCTTCTCTTACTGTTATATGCATAGTTACTTTTTCTTAATTACTCCTGACATTCTTCTATAAGTCTCTGCACTCCCAGAGAAGGAGCCATGGGTGAACTTCCCCAGCCAACTAGGAAAAGGTCCAACCAGAGAAGCAAAGAACCCTAAATGATTAGCCATAATCAGACTGATTCCTCACTTTTTGCTTACTAGGAGAATAAAAATTTCTAGAAGAGCTCAAACTCCCTCTACCAAACTACCCAATGCATCATTACTTGGAGCCCTGTATATGTGGTGAGGGGTTGTGAATAGATTGGATGACATTTTGCTATCATTTCCTAGGTTATGAGTATTTAGTTCCCTATTACCTCTAATACCAATTCCTTTGGCACTTAAAAGTCTTTACAACTTGGCTTCAATCTACCTTTCTAGCCATATTTCAAGTATACTTCAGGGATATTGTATGTTTAGTTCCAGACCACTGCAATAAAGTGAATATCACAATAAAGCAAGTCATGTGAATTTTTTGGTTTTGTAGTATATGTAAAAATTATATTTACACTATTACTATAATCTATTATGGGTATAATAGAATTCTGTCTAAAAATGATGTGCATACCTTGATTTTTAAAAATACTTTATTACTAGTCATCATCTGAGCCTTCAGCAAGACATAATCTTTTTGCTGGTAGAAGGTCTCATCTCAATGTTCCTGAAGATTGGAGTGACTGGCAATTAAAAACAAAACAAAACAATAATGAAGTTTGCTGCATTGATTGACTCTTCCTTTCACTTGAACATTTAGGATTACTAACTGGCCTAATTTCAATATTGTTCTATCTCAGGGAATAAGGAGGCCCAAGGAGAGGGAGAGAGATGGGGAATGGCCAGTCGGTGGAGCAATCAGGATACACAGAACATTTATTAAATAAGTTTGCTGTCTTATATGAGCACGGTTTGTGGTTCCACCAAAGAATTACAGCAGCAACATTGAAGATCGTTGATTGCACATCACCATAACAGATAAAATAATGAAAAAGTTTGAAATATTTCAAGAATGATCAATATGTGACACAGAGATAGGATGTGAGCACATGCTGTTGGAAACATGGCACCAATAGCAAGGTTGTCACAAATCTTCAATTTGTTAAAAAAAAAAATGCAGTATCTGGGAAACACAATAAACACAAGATATTCCTAGAGACATTTCTCCCCTTCAAGCAATCTCCTGGCCAGCCAAACTGGCCTTTTTGCTATTCCTCAGACACAACATTCTATCTCTCATCTCTATGCATGTGTATGAGCTGTCCATAAGGTTGGAATGTGTCCTCTCCTTAGCTTTACTTTATAAGATGACTGGTTTGCTTCAAAGCTCAAGCTCAGTCCAAGTCTTTACTGATCCCCTTAGTAGCTAGTGCCTCTCCTTTCCATCTTCTTCCCTCAGTTACCATGGCTTTATTTTGGATATGTTTTGTATCTACTCACAGGTATGAACATTGTTATTCTGCATAGAATGTAACCTCCTTGAAGGCAGGAACAGTTTCATTTTTATCTTAGCATTCCCAGCAGGTAGCACAGTGCCTGGCTCATAGTAGATACCTAATAAATACTTGTTGATTGATTCGCTCCATATTGGCTCTGTGACAGACTGGGACTTGGATTTCTGTATTCTTTGTTCTGATATAATAGACTATAATTAGGTAAGTTTCTTTAGTAGCACATATTCTCAGAGCAGGAAGGAATTGCCAAGGTCATCAACCTGTACCTCCTTCAGAGTAGAAATCCCTCCTTCATCATCCCCCCAAAGTCTCAAAGTCTTAAATTCTATAGTGTGATGTATTCTATTTTTTAAGGGGCCAATGCTCCTTCTCCTACATGACAGGCCTTTAATATTTGAAGAAAGCCATCATATACCCTCAAATCTTTTTTTTTTCTTAGCTAAATATCCCCAGTTCCTTCACCGTATCCTTTTAAGGTATAGTCCCTAATCCTCTCCCCGTGCTTATCTCTCTCTTCTAAATGTGCTCCAATTTAACAAGGGCTTACCTAAAATGTGGTGTCTGGACTCAAAAACAATTCTTTGGATGTATATCAGGATTATTTCTTCCTTTGTTCTGGACACTTCACCTTTATTATTGTACCCTAATTGGGTATTTTTTGGCCATCATATCACACTGTTGACTCATAAGTCCTATATGAGTTTACGGTGTGACATGGTGGTGAGATGGTTTTAATAAACTCCAAAGTCTCTTTCACCTGGCATGATGACAGACTTCCTCACTATCTGTCTATGGGATATTTGGGTAACTGAGAGAATAGGTCATGAGAGGTACCATCAGCAGTCTTCCTCAGACTTCAGTCAGCATTTTGGTGACTGTACACTCTGCTAGGAACAGATAGATAGAAACACTTTTCCCCAAACAATTATATTATACCCACTGCATTTTTCCTCTGACTATCCTAGGCAAGCTTGCTACTCTGTCTGTTTTGCTTTGCTTTTATGAGATGTATTTGAACCCCAACTGGTGAGAATAGACTGAAAGTATGAAGATACAAGGCAGGAGATGCTGAGGGATGATCTTTCCCAGACACCTACATTCCCCAGACCTATTAGACTAGGGCAAGGGGGATTGGACTTGATACTGAGCCAATGTAAAAATTATTTTTCTTTTAAATGTATCTGATTTCTCAGAGAAAGAAATGAGTTTCTTCAACATCCATAAGTTTCCTTTATCCTGTCATCTGTCCACAGAGCATCAACGTCACACGAAAAGAAGAGGAAGGCAGTTACTCATCCTTTGAACTTGAAAACTGGTATTTCCCCTTGCTCCTAACTTCCTAGTCTTGCCTTCGTCTCATTTCAATCTAATCCCCCATGATCTCTGTAACCATATCTCATATTTGCCTCCTGCCTGGGCACACTCATGATTCACTGGCCACTCCCTGTACTTTTTCTTCTCTATGTCTTAGCTCATATTATTATGCCTTCTCAGGATTCCCTTTTCTTCTCTCCATTGCTCTTATTTCTATTTTATTCATTCTTCTCCTGGCTCTACTTTTGACTTCCCAGACTTTGTCACCATTCTTCAGTTCCTTTCTCAACCTGGAACTTTCCTTAGAGCCTGGGGGTCTTCTCATCCTGGAATATCCCTCCAACATGCTGACCTCCTTTAGTCATTGGTGAATCTTTTCTGAGACTGCCATTTTGGGAAAGGGCTAACCAGTCTTCATTTTCTTCTTAGTTATGCTTTTGATTCCCCCAACTTCATCAACACTGTCCTGTCAAATAGCTTTTCTCTAATCTTCCTATTTTCTAGCTGCCTTTCTTGGGTTGTCTTTCCCCATTAGAATGTAAACTCCTAGACACTCATTTGTATTTGTATCCCCAGGGCTTCATATAGTGCCTGGCATGTGATAAACACTAAATAAATGAGTGTTGCCTTGCCTTCAACCTTCATGTTCAACTTGGCGCTAGGACCATAGAATCATATATACCATAGATTTAGAACTGCATGATATATGTGGTGTTCAGAGAGGACTAGTTCCTCTGGTGTAAGCCCTTTTCAGGATGGTTCATCTTTGGTGTGAGCCTCTCATCCAACTCTTCTTATCTGTGGCTCCATGCTTAGTGGCCTTATCCCAGCAAACCATGTGAGCTAAACCAGATTGAGGGTAACCCTCAGTGAATTTGGAAGATGCCTTATCTGAGCATGCAAAAGATCTAGTCTAAACCTCTCATTTTATGGGTTAAGAAACTGAGGCCCAAAGAAGTTAAGTGATTTACTCTGGGTCATATAAATAATAAGTTGCGAAAGCAGGATTTGAATCCAGTTCCTCTGATTTTATAGTCAGACACTTTTCCACTGTATAAATGGAGATTTTGAACCTTTGGACTTCATCCCCCAAAAGTCCCTTAGTATTTCCCCAAATTCCCTTTAATCTCTCCTGGGCCTCCACGTTTGCATGATCATGTTATTGTTTTATAAGTTCTGTAGCTCCTCCTTTCTCTCTTCTTCACTAGCGTGGCTGAAGTTAGTTTAGCACCTTTTCACTCTAGTTTTTTTTTAAATGTTAGTTTATTATTAAAAAAACTTTATAAAATACAATACTTAGTTATTGAATATTAATTTTCATCTCTACACCATTGTACTTCACCCTCCCTCCCCCATCTCCCATGGTGATCAAGTGATATAAATGGCAAAGTCTATATCAACATCTTCAATAATCATTATTATTATTATTGACTGGGCCTGGCCACTTCATTCCTGTGGGCCTCTTATACTGTCAAGCAAGGGTTATAAAGTAGGCCAATCTTCCCATCAGGGTCACTGTGGGGTCAACTAAATAGATGAAGAATCCTCTGCTGAGAGCAGAGTCTCCCTCATATCCCAAGAAAAGGCTCTTCAAAGTCTAAAGGGGTCAGGGGCTGGCTGCATGAGCTAATCCCCAACCTGAGACTTCCCTTTTCCATTTTTGAGTCTGAGCCTTGGGATTCTGCCCCTGTGAGGGCCTCAGACTGTGGGAGGCAGAGGGGAAGCTGTGGGTTGTGGCCATGAGAGTCCACTTCCCCCACCTCATTGCTGCCTCGACCACAATTCACACTAAAAAAGTTGACTAGGGGTCTGAACAAGAAGGATAGACCCCATTCTAACCCCAGCCTCACCCCAGCAGCCTTCACAGAGATGAAACAGGTGAATGTGGAATAAGAGCACCAGCCAATTTCAGAGGCATCAAAGTCACCAACATCCCTCTTTGATAATAGAGGGAGGTCTGAATGGGGTTTAACATCCCCTGTGGTACTCTGTAGTCTGGAGATTCAAGGGGACCCGGAAGCTGGGGGGGATCCTCAGGGTCCCCTGTTCTCTCCCCCTTCTTGCCCTTCAGGCCCCCAAAACATTCCTGGCGGGACCTAGTGATTACTTCATTCTTCCTGCAAGACTCTTTTAAATGCTACCATAGGGAACTCTTAGAGGTTTAGAGTGAGTACAGCCTGCTCTGAGCAAGGCCCCACCCTTCACTCTCTGTGGGATGGAGGAAGTCCCGGAGAGCTATGGGTCTCCCACCCATGCCCCAGGCAGGACACCCTGTCCCTGGCAGCTTGCCCAGAGCCTGGACACTGTTTACAGAAACACAGGCACTTGGTCATTCCAGCCCAGCCCAACCTCACCTCCCCCACTTCCCTGTGAAGCCTGAGGGCTGAGGATTCTGGCATGTGGAGATGGGAGCAGGCCAGTGTTTAGTTTATCCTGGGAAGATTAAAATCTCTCTGACCTGCCAGTCCTGGGCACCCTTTTACCCAGTCTGTGAAGCCTGGGAAGTTGGTCTTCCCATATCTGTCAATGATTTTGAGAGGAATACATTTTGAAAGCTATAAGAGACCTTAGAAATGATCTAGTATCATGCCCTCATTTTACAAGTAAGGAAACTAAGGCACAGAGTAACCAAGTCAAGTAGTTGACCTCTTCCAGCTTCCCAGTAGTCAAACTACTTTCCTGTCTTCAAAGGATAAAGAAATGATCCACTCATTTGTACTAATGAATGAGAAGACTCTCATTTAGGTAAATTGGTATTAGCAGGGAAAGGACAAGAAGTATGATGAAATTTCAGGCACTTAAGGGCAGTTGGGGGAAATATTTCTGGGCATAGAGGCCTTCTTGACACTTCTTCTCCATCTTTCTTTCTTTCTTTCTTTCTTTCTTTTTTTTTTCAGCCCTTACCTTCTGTTTTGGAATCAATACTGTATATTGGTTCCAAGGCAGAAGAGTGGTAAGGGCTAGGCAATGGGGGTCAAGTAATTTGCCCAGGGTCACACAGCTGGGAAGTGTCTGAGGCCAGATTTGAACCTAGGACCTCCCATCTCTAGGCCTGGCTCTCAATCCACTGAGCCACCCAGCTGCCCCCTACTCCATCTTTCTGAGTAAGTACAGCACTGGGGACAGCCTTTCCCATATATATAATACATATATAAATTTTATAATACAATATGATATACATATGTTTATTTATATATGTATAGATACATATATCAAATATACATTTATAATATGATATGATTATACATATATAATATGACATACATATAATACATACATTATATTATAAAATTTATATATTTTTATATATGTGTATATATGGAAAGATTGGGGACTAATCACAACTGGTATATATATATATATACATATATATATCTATTACATTCATACCTATCCAAACATTTAATAAATGTTTATTAATTGAGTAATTGAATGAACAAGCCAGTTCCCAATCTCCATTCATTCAATTAATCAATTAATAATATTTATTAAATGATTACTATGTGCCAGACATTATGTGAGCAGTGTGGGGCACAAAGAAAAGCCAAAACAATCCCTGTCCTCAAGGAGTTTACAATCTATAGGAAGACATAATATATGCGAAATACAAACAGAATAGATGCAGTGCTGGTCTGAAGTTAGAAAGATTCATCTTTCTGTGTTCAAATTTGTTCAAATTTTTTTTGATCAAATTTGACCTCAGATACTTTCTAACTGTGTGTATCTTTGTCCATAAAACCCCAAATGGGGGCATAAAGAGTGAGACATGACTGAGATGAATGAACAAGAATGAAAAACCTTGGAGGGAAAGGCACTTGCAAGTGCAGAGACCTGGAAAGATCTCCTGAAGAAAGTACCATTTGCAGTGAGTATTGAAGGAACTCTATAGGCACAGGTGAGTGAGGAGGAAGAATGTTCCAGGCTTGGGGGTTAGCCAGTGCAAAGGCTAGAGTTAGAGGAAGTCTATAGGATTGAGTAGGAGCAGAGAATAATGTGTAAGAAGACTGGAAAGGTAGTCAGGACCAAATCGTGAAGTTTTTTTGTTCTTTTTTAAACCCTTAACTTCTGTGTATTGGCTCCTAGGTGGAAGAGTGGTAAGGGTGGGCAATGGGGGTCAAGTGACTTGCTCAAGGTCACACAGCTGGGAAATGTCTGAGGCCAGACTTAAACCTAGGACCTCCCATCTCTAGACCTGACTCTCAATCCACTGAGTTACCCAGCTGCCCCAAATCATGAAGTTTTAATTGCCAAACAGAGGAATTTATATTTGTTCCTAAAGGTAATAGGGAGTTTATTATTGTATTATTATTTCATTTTTTTATTATCCAGTTTATTGAGTGGGGGGGTGGGGGTGGTGGCATGGTCAGATCTGTTTAGGAAAATTACTTTGGCAGCCACATGGGGGGGTGGGGGTGGATTGGAATGGAGTCAAGCACTTGCAGCCTGGGCCTTTCATTACCTAAATGCGTTAAAACAAATTAGATGTGAAACCACATAAGCCAATCCTGGGGCTTTTTGGAGGCAAGCAAATCCTCCCTTCAGATAAGGCTAACGGTCAGTGACTCAGCCTCCTGTGCTGGAGCTGGGAAAGGAACCAGGAACCCTGAGGCTGAGGCAGGAAGAGGCCACCTGGAAGCCTGGGGACCCTGGGTTGGGACTGAGGGAGGAGACAGTGGCTATGACTGGAGCCCCTAGCTACACAGACCCTTCACCCTACTGGGAAGGGCAATAGATCTGGAGGAGTGACCTCTCAACTCTACTAATCGCTGTCCGGAGGACCTGATGGGAAGGCTCATTTTGAAGATAACCTCCCCAGGAACAAATGCTGGCCCAGTTTGCATTTCTAACACATTGAGGCTTAGAACCACAAATTAGAATGTTTGAGCCAGAAGGATTCTAGGAACATAGAATATAAGTATCAGAGGTGGAAGGAAACGGGAGACTTTCATTTTATGGGGAAATTACGTTCTAGGGAGTTCAGGGCATTCCACAGCTTTGAGTTAAAACTTCTTTCTATCCCACCCACCTACCGCTACTAATTCTGCTTTCCTAAGACAAAACTAGTTTGGAGGTAGGGGGGCAAAATGTGTGTGGGGGCTTCTAACGCAGCCACCACAAAGATTCTTGGTTTCAAGTCAAGTCAGGAACCATTTAATAAATGCCACCTATATGCCCATGTAGTTTCATTTGTAGTCACAAATTCCTAGGGGGCTTGGGCTTTTCCCCTACCCTAGTGGGGCTGGCAGCCCCTTTAGTGAAGAAGCGGATGAAATCCTCCTTGTCCCTCACTCTAACCTTGAAAAGGTCCTCAGACTCTCAGAAATTGGTTATCTTAATGACTCTTCCTTTTTTTTTTGCCCCTCTCCCTGGGTAATATGGCACAGGGCCAGACATACATAGAATTTATTCAAGAAATACATATCAATTGAAATGAAACTAAACTCGGGGGAGGTCGCTATCTCTAGAAGCTTTCACTAGAAATGCTTCTAGGTTATCTAGTTTGGGGAAGGAAGATGACCATTTCCATTTGCATTTAATAAATTCCAAAAACTGCTCAGACATCCTTTCTTCTTGTAACTTTTCCCTGATAGCCCCAGTCAAAGCTTAGCTGCCTTTCCCCCAATCTGAATCTTTATTCTTTCCTGATAACTTTCTTTTCTTTTTTATGACTATTTTTATTTTTTCAGTTACATGTAGAAACAATGTTTGACAATTGTTTTCTAACATTTTAGTAATCAGATTTTCTTCCTCCTTATTCTTCTCCACCCTCCCTGAAATATAAATAGTCTGATATAGGTTATACCCATCCTTTCATGCAATACATATTTCCATATTGCTCCTTCCTGATAGAAGACATATATCATACATATAATTTTTAAAATCTCATGAAAGAAATAAAGTGGCATGCTTTGATCTGCAGTTAGACTCCAACAATTCCTTCTTTGGCTGTGGGTAGCATTTTTTTTTCATCATGAGTCCTTTGTGTTTATCTTGAATTAGTCTGCTGATAATGTCCTTCTTAGTTGATCATTGTATAATATTTCCATTGCATTATTCTCTTGGTTCTGCTCTCTTCACTTTGCATTAGTTCATCTTAATCTTTCCAGGTTTTTCTGAACTCATCCTGTTTGTAGTTTTCTTATGGCACAATAGTATTCCAAAATACAACCTTATACTCCAACTTGTTCATCCATTCTCCAAGTGATGGATAACCCCATAGTTTTCCAGTTCTTTGCCAAAAAGAGCTGCTAAAAACATTTTGGTACAAAGAGGTACTTTTCCCTTAACTTTGATCTTTTAGGAATATGGATCCAGAAGTGGTACCATTGGATCAAAGGGAAATGCATAGTTTCATGGTCCTTTGAGCTTGGTTTCATATTGCTCTCCAGAATGGTTGTATCAGTTCATAGTTCCACCAACAGTATGTCAGTGTCCAATTTTTTTCACATCCCTTCCAACATTTCCTGATGACTTTCTTACACATTTATCTCATCCTACTTTGCATCTGAGTTTTCTATATAGGTTTGATCTCCCGGACTAAACTGTGAGCTCAGTGAGAATAGAGGCTATGCCCCACTCCTGTATGTGACCCAGATAGGAGGAGGAGTATTTGTTGTTGTTCAGTCGTTTCAGTTATGTCCAGTGCGTGGTGACCTTATTTGAGGTTTTCTTGGCAAAGATATTGGAGTGATTTCCTTCTCCAGCTTATTTTACAGATGAGATACCAAGGCAAACAAGGTTAAGTGACATGCTTAGGCTCATGCAGCTAGTAAATGTCTAAATCCAGATTTGAACTCAAGTCTTCCTGACTCTAAGCCTAGTTAGTTAGGGAGGTATCTACTCTAGGCATGTGAAACTTCCCCTGGCAGAGTGGGCAGGTGAAAACAATTTGTTCCAATTGTCATGAAGGTAGCTGAAACAGGTGATGTGGAGCACTTGGAGTTTGGTCAAACATCAACAATGTCATGGTCATCCACTACATCTCAGGCTATCACCAATAGTCCTCACTTTTGTCTGGCCACTGGACTGGGATGACTTTGGAAGAAAGAGTGAGGCTGATGTCTTTGTAGAACTCTGCCTCATTTTAATCCAATTCATACACGTCAAGATATCACCCCATGATGCCACTGTTCCTCTTAGAAAAGGAAGGACCAACAATGTTAACCATCTGGAATGGGTCACATCTTTAAAAAATTACTATACTGGGTTGGTTTCTTGTTCTTTCAGGTAGTGTCTGGTGGGTGAGTAAAGGTCCTGTTCATCCAAAAAATAGGTTCAACGACCCAAGTTGTGTGTGTGGGAAAAGACTTCTCTCCCTTTTCTAGGCCTTGTGGTCCCAAGAAATGGGCTTGGGTTATGAGGCAATTGATTTGTCCTTTTTAGGTGTTCATGATGCCAGGAATTGAGCCAAAAGGTCTGGGGACTTGGCACTAGGTAGAACCATAAGGACTGAGTTAATCAGTGACCCTAATCCCTCTCTCCAGCTCTTTCCAGAGACTGAGGTCATGTAAGAGGGCAGATTGGGCAGCTAGGTGGCACAGCAGATAGAGTGTCAGCCCTATGGAGTCAGGAAGACTCATCTTCCAGAGGTCACATCCATCCTCAGACACTTTCTAGCTGTGTGACCCTGGACAAATCATTTAACCCTGTTTACCTCAGTTCCCCATCTGTAAAATGAGCTAGAGAAGGAAGTGGGAAACCTCCCGAATATCTTTGCCAAGAAAATTCCAAATGGGATCATGAAGAGTCAGACGGGACTGAACAAGAGGGCAGATTATGCCTCCAAGGTGTTGGGAGGGGAGCAATGTTTCTATGTTTGTTCTTGCTATACCTTTGAAGTAAACATTCCTTTGTTAAGGAATTGTTTAATTCCAACTGTTCAGTGTTTAAATAGATCTGGGGCACAGGGGGATGCTGGAGTACAGGAGGAAATACAATTGGTGGAGGCTCAAGCCAATGGCAAGGACACTTCAACCCTCCTTAAGGGTATCAGAAACCCCAGGGGGAAGGAGGGGGGAAATGTAACTAACACACATGGCCTTTAGGCTGTGTGGCCAAGGGTGGTCACTGTTACATCTGCATTGATGCATCTCTGCCACTCACTGTGTGATCTTGAGTAAGTTATTTAAATTCTTTGGGCCTCCAGTTTGCTCATTTGTAAAATGAAGGGTTGGATTAGATGATTTTAGGTTCCTTTCTAGCTTTAAAACTATGATCCCATGATATTATCATCATGTTACTCAACTAAAAAAGATCTTTTGTGGTGCCTTATTGTCTACTGTGATGTCAGCCTCTTCTCCCTACCATTCAAGGCCCTCTGCAAGCTGTTGCTATCCTGCATTTCCAGTTTTGTCTCCTATTACTGCTCTGGCCACCTGCTATATGCACCAGTCTCCTTTCTTCTACCTCCATGACTCTGCTTATCCTGTTCCCTATGTTTGATATATCTCATCACTATTTAGTAATTTCAGGAGTATCCAATCCTTCCTGACCCCATTTGGAGTTTTCTTGGCAAAGCTACCGGAGAGGTAGCCTTCTCCAACTCATTTTATAGATGAGGAAACTGAGGCAAAGTAGGTTAAGTGACTTGCCTAGGGTCACCGAGCTAGTAAATGTCTGAAGTCACATTGAACTTAGGTCTTCCTGATCCCAGGCCAGGTGTTCCATCAACTGTACCATTTACCTGCAGGTGCATATCTCAACTACTTCTATTTACTTATTAAATTTCTACTAATTCTTAAAGCTTATCCTAAATATCTGCATTCTTTATGAAGCCCTCTCTGACCCAGCAACTACCACAGGTACTTTATAAAACTTATGGAATTCAATTGAATTCTGGAAAAAGCCCTTTTTCAGACCACACACAGCACTTTCCACTTTCCTAATGCATGCATTCTCATGAAATATTTTATAATCTAGTTGTCTGTTTGTACTGCCTCCTACAAAGTTCTGTGGTGCCTAGCACAGTGGTCTTCACCCTGTGGGGGCTTAATAAATGTTTATTGAATTGAATTACTATGAAATGTTTTTTTAAATAGTTTTCCTGCTAGAAAGTAGGAGGTTCTGTCTGCTACACATAAAAAATTTCAAAAGATTCTGAAACAAAACAAAACAGAAAAACCAGCAGCAGCTCCAGAACTTTTCCTGCTGTCTGCACTGAGGAAGAATTGGGCATTTTGCCAAACTAGCATTATCTTCTTTGAGTGTCTGATCTGTATGGTCCAGGGAAAAGTGTTATGGATTTGAGAGTCAGAGGACCTAGATTCCTATTCCTAGCTCTACTTCTCACCTTGTAGGGCCTTCATCAAATAGTTCAATCTCTGAGCCTCAGTTTCCTCATCAATAGGATGAGGGAGTTGGAGTAGATGGTTTCTAAGGTCCCTTTTAAAATCTATGATCCAATGATCTCCTAGGTCCCCTGATACTGTGAATTTTTGGATAGAGTAAAGATGTCCCCACATGTTGTCTCTGGAATGATCAGGAAAGTTGATTGAATGCCAAAAAATCTTACTCATAAACTAGAAATATTTGTTTCTTTAATTTTAAATTTATTTCTTCATTTGTCTGTTAACTTTAAAATTCCCAGGTAACTTTCTCCCTTCCTTTTCTCCTCTCTGCATTGGAAAAGATATCATTTGACAAAAAGATATATATATATATATGTGTATATATATATATATATAACTATATCTTGCTTGTTTCTATTTATCAGTTCTTTCTCTGGAGGTGGCACAAAAGTCATTCTTTAGACAATATTTCTGTTGCTGTATATAATGTTCTCTTGATTCTGCTCATTTTGCTCGTCATAATTTCATGTAAGTCTTTCCATTTTTTTTTAACCCTTACCTTCCGTCTTGGAGTCAATGCTGTGTATTAGCTCCAAGACAGAAGAGTGGTAAGGGTAGGCAAAGGGGCTCAAGTGACTTGCCCAGGGTCACACAGCTGGGAAGTGTCTGAGGCCAGACTTAAACCTAGGACCTCCCATCTCTAGGCCTGGCTCTCAATCCACTGAGCTACCCAGCTGCCCCCTTTCCATGTTTTTAAAAAAGTTAACTTACTAATTTCTTTTCTTTTTCTTNAGAATAGATGATGGATTTATTAATCAAGGGAAGGTGAAAAGGGGATTCAGATAATTCTAATCTAACATCTTCTATCTAAACCCCTCCAGATCTAAATGGCCTGTCACCAGGAGTCTTCTTGGATTTAAACTACACTGAACTTACCTATCTTCTAAAGACCCAGACACTAATATAAATAAACTACACTAACTCAAAACACTCCCCCTCTTTTGGTGGTATTAGAAGGTAGTGGGTTTGGCAGTCGGACAGGACAGGGCCAAGGGAAAAGTCCTGGATCCAGAAGGACCTCAGATCATTCGAGATGGAACTGATACCTAGTATTGATTCTAAGATAAAAGGTAAGGGTTTAAAAAATAAGAAGAAAAACAAGTTTAGGGGGGTAAGAGAATAAGTTAAAATTTGGACATTTGTAGTTTGCAGTTGAGTGGGTTAAAAATGAGTATGAAATATGAAACCAAGACAATCAAGATATAAGATAAGATGGGATTTGGGCAAAAGGGAAATGTAGACCAAGGACTTTGGGAAAATTAAGGGGAGGCTTTCCAATTCCTGTCCTGCCTCAGACTGAATGAATGAATCTCTAAGCCTTTATCTTTGTAAGCCTCTAAGATTCAGGTCTCTACTCTCATTTTTAACTTCTTTGCAATACTCTCTTCTCTCAGCCACCCTTCTCCTTCCTTCCCCTCCCTGAAACTCATACTTTTAGGTTTGGTGACATAAGCCTAGAACCCAAATCTTTTATATCCTTCCTTCCCCTCACCTATCATTCTCTAGTCAATGAATTCATGAGAGATACTGCATGGAAATTTTCAATTCAAAGTATATTCAAGGCCTACTTTATGCATGACATTGTAAGTTTTTGCTTGTTTTTTAATGATAGTTCCTGCCCTCAAAAAGCTCATAGTCTTCCAATTGGGCTTGAACATATACACAAATAAATACAATATAAGGAATACTGTGATGGAGAGCAAGAAGAGAACCAGAATATCCTAGGAAAATGTGAAGAAGGATCATTTGTAGCTGAGCAAAAGGAATTAATATCAGGGAAAGCTTTGTAAAAGACAAGATATCTGAACTAGACTTCACAGGGTTTCAACAAGACAGCAGTGAAGAGGGAGGGCATTTAAACCCTGGCAGATGGTCTATGTGAAGGCAAAGGCTGGAGACTTCAGGACAAGGTCAGAAAACAGGGAGAAGCCCAGCTTGCCTGGAGTACAGAATGCACAAAGGGAAACATGGAATGAGGACTAAGGTAGGAAAGGCAAATTGAAGCCACACTATGAAAGACTTCAAACTCCAGACTAAGAAATTCCTATGTTCTCATCTAGGCAATAAGAAGCCACAGAAAGCTTATTTTTAGCTTGAAAGTGGCATGGTTTATGCAAAGAAGGAAGGACTGTGGTCACCACACAGCAGGTTCCAGGAACACAATAACTAGGAAGATATTGCAATATCCCACTGAACTGAAATCTCACCCAGTTCCTCTTTTAGACTCAATAACAGAGACATGTTATCCATAGCCTCTTTCTCTTGTCCCAGAGATACATGATTTGCTCCTTCTGCAGACAGTGTCTGGCATTCTTCCCATAGACAGAAAAACAGAAAATACAAAGTACCCATCACCATGCCCAGCCCCATCTACCTGCGTGGCTCTACTCTGCCTTCTCTCCTTCTAACTCTGCTCCTTGGCCTCTCTGGTAAGTGGGAATCCTGGAGGCAGAACAAGGGTTTCCAGGCTCAAGCAAACCATAGGTGGGAGGGGGCCAGGATGCTGCAGGCTAGCTTCTAGAGGTTCCTGGGCTGTTAGGTGGGTAACTGCTAATGCTTCTATCCCTACAGACCAGTTCTTAGGAAAAGATTAGAAATCATTTGCTCATAGAGTTCACACATAGTTCACTTATTTCTATCACTTTATGGTTTATAGAACTTTTTAACCTCCAGTGCCCCCCAGTGAAATAAGCAATGTAAGCGTTAACCCTCCATTTTTCAGGTGGGCTAAACGAAGCCCAGAGAAAGTACATTTCTAGACACACAGACAGTAATCTGTGAAGATAAAGAACACAAGTTGTCTTGACCCCAATTCCAGTGGACTTCTTTTTGGGAAGAAGACAGTGGTGTCAGTGCTTTGGCAACTTTCTAAAGGTAAAATGCCAATTTCTGAGTATTCTGTGTCAACAGAGGTACAGGAATATGACTGAAGAGTTGTAATATTGTGTATACCTTTAGATTAAGCAATACCATAAATAGGTTTATTTCCTAAGGAGATCAGGGAAAAGGAAAATAATCTTTATTTATATTTATAGCAGCTCTCTTTGTGGTAACAAAGAACTAGAGATTGAGGGGGTGTCTATCAGTTGGGGAATGCTAAACAAGTTGTGGCCTCTGATGATGGAATTTTACCGTGCTATAAGAAATGGCAGGCAGTTCAATTTTTTTACTGAAAAGACCTATATGACATTATGAAGAGTGATGCAAACAGAATCAAGAGAATATTATACAGAGCAATAGAACTATTATATGAGGATTGACATATATGTCCACCTTCAGAGAAAGAACTGATGAACAGAAATAAGTTTCAGACTCTGACTCAGTCTGAATGGCCTTCAAGGCCCCTATCTTCCTGAGACTCTGAACTCCAGGTCCTCAAACTTGAGCTTTAGGTCATTCCTTCTCTCTCTGGTAATTTCTAGCTTCTCTTAGTTTCCCACTTACTAGAACTTGAGGGCAGGGATTATTATTTCCTTTTTGTCTTTGTATTCCCAGTATCTACCACAATACTCAGCACATAGTAAATGTTTAATCTACATAATGTATGTTGATAGAAGGAATGAATGATTGAATGAAATAAAGGGACAAAACAGAGATTCAGAAAAGATGTTCAAAGAAAATTTGAAGGAGAAATTTTCAGCTGGAGGATCTGGAATGAACATTAGCCAAGTTCAGCCTGTAGGTGGGAGGAGGCTGGGATGCTGCAGGCTAGACATTATGTAGTAGAAACAAAAAGATATATGTATGGATACATGTATTTGACAGAAAGATATATGTATATATATAACTATATCTTGCTTGTTTCTATTTATCAGTTCTTTCTCTGGAGGTGGCACAAAAGTCATTCTTTAGACAATATTTCTGTTGCTGTATATAATGTTCTCTTGATTCTGCTCATTTTGCTCGTCATAATTTCATGTAAGTCTTTCCATTTTTTTTTAACCCTTACCTTCCGTCTTGGAGTCAATGCTGTGTATTAGCTCCAAGACAGAAGAGTGGTAAGGGTAGGCAAAGGGGCTCAAGTGACTTGCCCAGGGTCACACAGCTGGGAAGTGTCTGAGGCCAGACTTAAACCTAGGACCTCCCATCTCTAGGCCTGGCTCTCAATCCACTGAGCTACCCAGCTGCCCCCTTTCCATGTTTTTAAAAAAGTTAACTTACTAATTTCTTTTCTTTTTCTTTTTTTTACTTTTTCATATTTATTCTAACATAGACAATAGTTGACATTAAATTATGTCTATCAGTTATAATTTTTTTTCAAAACCATTTCCTTTCTTGCTTAACCATGCCCCAACTTTCTGAATGACTTCCAGGAGCTCTTTAGAGATCTTTTGATTAAATAAAAGGGTTTTCACACTATAGCTACAAACATTTAATATCTTGGGTTTCCATAGCTGGAACTCATTTCCCTGTATATCATCATCATCAAAAAGGTCTT
The DNA here is from genome assembly GCF_016433145.1 of Gracilinanus agilis. NCBI lineage: Eukaryota > Metazoa > Chordata > Mammalia > Didelphimorphia > Didelphidae > Gracilinanus > Gracilinanus agilis. The sequence goes on along the minus strand of NC_058131.1, from coordinate 430,802,737 downwards.
TAAAATCATTAAAGAACTCTGCATGGAAGGCCTTTTCATTGGCTGCCAAGTCCATCAAAGGCCTATGCCACCTCCTGCCTCCTCCAGGTCTACATACAACCCAGCATCCTGAGGGAACATCTCTTCTACAGCTGGTTTCATGCCCTAGTCAGTCTATCCCTCTCTCTTGGTCTAGTACTTCAAGCTTGTCTAGTCCTGGTGTGTTCAGCCCCTATATATATACTTTTCATTTCTTCTGGCACAGTAGTTTTCTATCACAATCATGTGCCACAACTTGTTTAGGTATTCTCCAATTGATGGGCATTCCTTCAATTTCCAGTCCTTTGCCACCACAAAGAGAGCCACTATAAGAATTTATAGGTTTTTTTCTTTTTTCCTCATCACCTTAGATTTGTAGTATTAGTAATATTAATTAGTAACAGAGGTATTGCTGAATCAGAAGATGTGCAGTTTTATAACTCTTTGAGCATAATTCCAGATTGCTCTCCAAAATGGTTGGATAAATTCACAGTTCCACCAACAGTATATTAGTGTCCCCATTTTGCCACATCCCCTCCAACCTTTTTCATTTTGCTCTTTTATTACTTTTAGTCAAAATTATTTTAATGAACTACACCAGAAATATTTGAAGTAAGGGATTATTATCGTTATTATTATTATTATAGTCTTATCTACTTCTTGGAAATGGGAGAGATTTGCCCAGTCTCAGTGGTCTTGGATTCCATGCACCTCACCCCTCCAGTTAAGCTACTTACAAGGACACCCCCCTTCTTTTAGTTTTCTCAGAAGTGGACTAGACCTCGAGCTATGTATATCCATTTTACCAGTGAGCTGCAGTTGTACATTTGGACAATCCACACACATACATAAACTACACAAGTAATACATATTATATTCTTCTAGCAGAACTTGAGAACCCTGAGGTAAAAAAAAAGTTGCTTAGGTCTTTTGTCTTTGTAGCTCTAGTATCTAGAGCATGTTCTTAATATGCCAATGGTTCTATAATTTTATCTTTCGGATCAGAGTTAAAAGGGCCCACAAAAACCACCTAGTCTACCTCCTCCATTTTACAATAAGGAAATTGAGGCTCAAGGAGGTTAAGTAAATTGTCCAAGATCATTCAGGAAGAATCAGAGGTGGGACATGAACTCAAGTCCTTTGATTCCAGAGTGCCAGAATTCTTTCCACTGCTCCATGCTGGAGGTTCCCTCCAATTCACTGGATCATGCCTCATTTCTGCCTAGGTATCCAATATGACTTTTGTCTACACCTTGGCTTTTCAGATCAAGGTACTAATATTTTGTTAGTCATTCACTTGGTGGGATTGAGTTCCAAACATATTTGCTTCAGTTCTTTGAGTTTCTGTTTCTTCATTTGTAAAATGCAGCCAGCAATGTTGGCATATAGCAGACTGTTTCAAGGAAAACACTTTGTAAATCTTCAAGCAGTGTATGACCATGAATTGGACATTTTCAAATTCACCTAAATGAATGAATGTCCATCATTCCTCCCATTTCAGCCTGTGCTTTATGAGTTTACTCAGTGGAAAGAGCACTAGCTTTGTAGTTGAATCCTGGATTTATATCCCAGCTCTGATATTTACTATAACTTTAGGGACTTTGGGGAAGTCCCTTTTACCCTCTAGTCCTCAGTTACCTTCTCTATAAAGTGGAATGGATGATCTCTAAGGTCCCTTTGGGCTCTAAATTCTAGTATCCTCTGATTTCTGAAAGTCAACTATTCCAGCTTTTGGTTTCCAAACACAGCCCCACCAATGACACAGAAGATGAAGAATGCCTGAAGAAATCCTGGAAAGAGAGTTCCATCTCTTTGGATGAACTTGTCCCTGTTTCATTATAGAAATTTCCCAAAATTTGATGATGAACTAACAGTACGCATGTATGTGTGTGTGCCTAGGGGCTGTCATATCAATCTGATGGCCCTTATTTTATACTACTTTGCATTAGAGTGATTTTTCTACACTTCTCCAGGACAACTCAATCAGCATCTGTTAAGCATGTATTATGCCCACTAGATGTTATAAAAAGAAAAATCAACAGAAAAAAATGTCCTGTTTTGTTGTTCAGCCATGTCTGATTCTTTGTGACCCCATTTGGGGTTTTCTTGGCAAAGATCCTGGAGTGGTTTGCCATTTCCTTCTTGGGCTCATTTTTATAGGTAAGGAAACTGAGGCCAATAGGGATAAGGGACTTACTAGAGGTCACACAGCTGTCTGAGGTCAAATTTGAACTCAGAAAGGCAAGTCTTCCTGACTTCAGGCTTGATTAACAATTGTGTGCCATATAGCTACCCTTTAAAAAAAAATTCCTGTCTTTAGGGAGAGATTATTTTATTGGTCTTATCTAATCTACTACATTGTGAGTTCCCTGAGGATAAGGATCCAGTCTGATGGCTACCACTGGATCCAGCAAAAAACTTTGTACCTATATGCTCTAAGCTTGGGAATAGATGAATGAACGAAATGAGGGGAAAGAAAGACCTAACAAATCAAGTAGTATGAAGATGTAGAAAAAGCATTAGATTTAAAATTGGGGAACTTGGGTTCTTCTATATATAACATCTGTGATCTTGAGAAAATCACCTTTCTGGGTTTCCATTTCCTTGTGTGTAAAATAATGGAGTGGGACTATATGATCTTTAAAGTCCCTTTCAGCTCTTTACCCTATAAGTGTTTTCTTGGTCCTTACTCTGGTAGCCAGGAAATCTCTCTCTGGGGGAAGGCTTCTCAAAGCCCCCAAACCTGCCAGGTGGCCTTAGGGTGGGAGGGGGTAAAAGAAGATAATGTTTTCTGGAGTTCCATGTTTCTTTAAAAGCCTGAGGAATACCACTAGATAATAGCAGGCTCTGTCAGATGAGGGCCTTGGGATCTCTGGCATCTCTTGGTTTAAAGGGGAAAATATGATATTGAATTGGCTGCAGGCTGATATGGGGAGGGAAAAATTTGGCACTGAATCAAGAAGTGAAAAGCAATTTCAGTGCTTTAAATGAAATTTCCGAGCCTGGGAAACAATTATGCATTAAAATCCATTGGAAGGAAAAAAATCTATTAAAACTTCAAGAGAAATACTTTGCTATAAATTAGACTTTCTTGCCAACCAGGATAATTCAATAATTTCCCCTTGACATTTTAAAGATTGTTCTTTTGGGGGACTCATAAGACTTTGATCCTGGGAATGATTCACTCCCAAGAAAAGATGAAGTTGGGCAGCTTAGTTACTGGTGGAGAGGCTCTTGGACTTTGTCTGTTTGGGTGGTATGGAGAAGAGAATGATTGGCCGTGAGGAGGGTATGCCAAAATCTCTGAGCTTTGGCATCATTCTCTGCCAAATCCATTGAGAAGGACATACAGAGGGCTCTATTCTATGATATATTCCTCAATCCCCCCAACTCTGGACTGAGGCCCTGGCCTTGGGAAACAATTTTGAGAATTTTGAATGCAATCTCCCTGACTAAATAAAGTCTTATAGGTCAAAGATGTCCCAAACAACTCAATTTCCCAAAAGGGAACTATTATCAAGGAACTGATTTAAGACCTTCCAGAAGCAGCCAGGGAGCAAAATTATTAGAACATTGTCAGGAAGACCCAAGTTCAAATGTGGTTTCAAAAACTTTTTAGCTTGTGACTCTGGGCAAGTCATATAATCTCTAAGTGCCTCAGTTTCCTGGTCTGTAAAATGGGGATAAATTAGTACCTATTTCCCAAGGTGGTTGTGAGCATCAAATGTAAAGCTATGCGGGAACATAGAAAAGTACTATGTCCATGTGAACTATTATTCTTCTCATTCCAGACCATCCTCATGTGCCCTAGATATTGTTTAGTTATTTCAGTTGTGTCTAATGCTTCATGACCCCATTTGAGGGTTTGTTGGTTTGTTGGTTTTTTTTTTTTTGGCAAAGATATGGGAGTAGTTTGCCATTTATTTCTTCAACACATTTTATAGATGAGGAAACTGAGGCAAACAATGCCTCAGTTACTTGCCTGGAGTTCTTTAAGTGTCTGAGGTCAAATTTGAACTCAGATCTTCCTAACTCCAGCTCTGGTGCTCTATCTACTGCACCACCTATTTGCCCTTGCCCCATTATACTTGGGGCCATAAGATTATGGGATCCTGGAACTAAAGCTGGAAGAGTCATCCCATCATTTTACAGTTGAGGAAACCAAATTGGAACAAGCAAAAAGTCAGAGTCGAAATCAAGACTCCTTCCACTATCCCAGGATGAATAATTGCATTGCTTTAGGAAATGAGGCAATCATTTCTTTGCCCTAAACAAATCTTCCCCCCCTCAAGGACTTCAAGGGTCCCTGTTTCCTGAAATCCCGCAGAATAGATTGAATGCTAGACCTAGGACCCAGGAGACCTGTATTCTATCTGGGCCCTGCAGGGTTTCCTACTTTTGTGACTCCTGGCAAGTTCTCTAACCTGTCTGTTTTTCAGTGGGATTACCTCCCTTACAAAGTTGTTGTGAGGCTCAAATGAGATGATGGATATAAAGTACTTTGTAGACGTTAAAAGTGCTATAGGGGCAGCTGGGTAGCTCAGTGGAGTGAGAGTCAGGCCTAGAGACAGGAGGTCCTAGGTTCAAACCCGGCCTCAGCCACTTCCCAGCTGTGTGACCCTGGGCAAGTCACTTGACCCCCATTGCCCACCCTTACCACTCTTCCACCTAGGAGACAATACACCGAAGTACAAAGGTTAAAAAAAAAAAAAGTGCTATAAACGTGTCATAATGCTATTATTACCCCTTTTTGTGATTCTTGAATGTAAAATCAACTCTCTCTTTTAGCCTTTATATCTCCAGACTGAGAAGGGCAAATGGACTCTGAAAATGCCAAATAGTGCCCTGAGGGTCATCGAAATCTCTCCTTGTTGAACTGTGCCAGAGCACTGACCCAGGGGATTAATAGAGGTAGGGCAAGGCTCTCACCCCAGCTCTGCTACCATAGCATGTTGGTTATGTCTTCTGGTCTTCTGGTTTCCTCCCTATAAAACTGGGGAAACAATACCTGATCTATAAAAAAGATCATGGACGAGGAAATGCAATGCCCAAGTTTCCCAGAAGAGAGGCTATAAAGGAATTATAGCATGTTCCTATTACTTGGCAAAGAGACTCACTGGCCACAATAAAAACATGGTGGCTGCCTCCAAGTGGCTTGAATATCTTCCCATCCCAGGTTTCTCCTAGTACCTACATTCGGTGTGATACATCTTCATGGCCTGGAAGTGCCTGGGACCTTGAGGACCTAAGAGCTCCCCAGAAACATTTAAGTCCTCCTCAGATAGTAGCAGCCAGGTAGTAATGATAGAGCACTGGGTCTGGAGTCAGGGAGAGCTGAGTGACCTCAGACACTTACTAGCTGTGTAAATCCCAGCAAGTCACTTAATCTCTGTTTGCCTCAGCTTCCTCTTCTGTAAAATGGAAATAATAAAGTACCTACCCACAGGGTTACTGTGAAGATCAAATGATAATTGTAAAGTGTGCTTAGCACAGAGTTTGGCGCATAAGTACTAGCTATAATGGTGACGATGATGATAGTGATGATGAAATGCCAGATTTTAGACATTTCTAGGCAATGAAGTAGATAAAATGGGGGCCTTGGAGTCAGGAAGACCTGGGTTTGAATTCATTTTCTCATACGTTTTAGCTAGGTAACCATGAACAAATCACTTAACTATCCTCAGACTCAATTTTTACACTTGTAAAATGGACATCATATCACCTACCTCTTAGGGTTGTTGTAAAAATCAAATGAAATAATGTTTATGAAGCACTTTGTACATCTTAAAAGCTCTATATAAATACAAGTTATTATTATCATCACTTTAAATTAGTTGATAACTAATATTGATATTATTATCCACAATCAGCCAATAAGCATTTATTAAGCACCTACTCATGCTTGAAGTATTACAAAGGCAGTCCCTGCTTTGAGGAGCTCACAATCTAATAATAATAATTATTGAGCAAAGGCTTGTAGGAATGGAACCAAATATTGGGCAGATGGGGAACTAGAGATCTCCATTCATCAAACATTTATCAAGCACCTGCTTTTTACCAGATAACGTGTTGGGTGCAGTGGACTCAAAGATTAAAGAAAGGAAACACTATTGCTTTCAAAGAAATTGCATTCCATTGTTGAGATTTGACACAACAAAATATATTACAAGGAAAGGAATTATGGGGGAAAAGTAGAGATTCAGAAAAAGTACTCTAAGATTACATTTTAAGGAGAAAGAGAAGACTTTCAGTGGGGAGGGTCAAGGAAAAATTCTTATAGGAAGTGGCAGGTGTACTGAGCCTTTTAAAAAAAAAAACCTAAATCTTGAAAGAAGATTCAGAAGCTTTAGATGAGGAGACTGTGCATTCCAAGGTGGCTTGGAAAAGTGGAGGGAGATGATCTGTGCAAATAAATGGAGCTGGGGGAAGGCGTGTTTGGTTTCAAGAACCGAGATAGTCCGATGTGGTTAGAATACAGAGTGTATGAGTGAAGCAAAGTGAAGTAATACTGGAAAAGCAAATTAGGGCCACATTGTGGAAAGTCCTAACTGCTAGGCTAATGAATTTGCATTTTTTCCTCCAGGCAATAGAGAGCCACTGAAGATTTTTGGCCAAAGGAGTGGCAAGGTCAGAACTGTGTGTGCAAGGAAGATTATTTTGGTAGCTATGTCAAGGATGGTTTGGAAAAGGCAGGCACTAGAATTAGGAAGATAATTAGGAGACTCTTCAGAGAAGTGGTGAGGAAGACCTGAACTAAAGGGGAGAAGCTGAAAAATAATCTGGAAGAAGGCCAGACACACCAAACTGCTGAAAGCTGGCAAGACCCTGGCTCACTTCCTCTCCACATTCCCCTTGACTAGAGTACAGGAAATGACTAATTGTACCTACCACTAGGTCAGGAGTTTCAAATAAGAACTAGCATATCTTATGCAGGGAGGTACCTGAAAGAGAGGGCATTTTTAAAGGGAAAGGAGGCCAACTGAAAAATGGAGGCCAGCTGTTGGTGTCACTTCCTGAATACAGTTTTCTTCTGTTATGCTGCAATTCAGAGTGGTCCCCAAACTCATTTACTTAACTTCTGTGAGGACATATTTTTGACTAACATCCATCCAGTTTTATTTTATCCCACTTGGATGAAAGTGCCCATGGGGGCAGGGATGCTAGAAAGGAAGGGGGATGGAAGAGATTAAAGAAACAACTAAAGATTACAATGACGAAGAATCCTGATATGGTGGGAAATGAACTTCATTTCAATATAAATTATAAAACACAATAAAATATGAGTTATTTGTTAAGCACATACTGGTGCAAAACACTGTATTAGCTTCTGGAAGGAATACAAAGAATATCTAAATATAGTTAAAATTAGAAGATATATTAGTAAATTAGGGGGGAAATTTTTTTCCAGCAAGTTTCTCTGATTAGGTCATATCCATGACATATAAAGAACTGATTCAGATTTATAAGACTAAGATATATTCCCCAGTACATAAATGGTCAAAGGTAATATGCAAAGGAAGAAGTCCAAGCTATCAACAACCATATCAAAAATGTTCCACATCACTAATAATTAAAGAAATATAAATGAAAATTTAATTAAAATTGAAGTTCCACATCATGTCTATTATATAGGCAAATACGATAAAAGAGGAATATAACGAATGTTGGAGAGACTGTGGGGAAAATAGATAATTGAGTGAACTGTTAGGGGAACTGTGAATTGGTGCAGACTGTACAAGTTTACTAAATTAAGCCAACCTTTTGACCCAGCTATATACCACCACCAGGGCCTATAACCTAGAGATATCAAGGGAGGGGAAAAATGCCCATCTATTCAAGAATATTTATGGCTGCTCTTTTTATGATACCCCCAAATTTCCATTTGGAGACTGGCTAAACAAATTATGGTTGATGAATGCAATGGAATCTTATTGTGCTTAAAGAAATGACTCCAAAAGAAACTGGATAGACCTCTGTGGATTTATATAGATCAAAATGAGCAGAACAATTTGAATAATGACAACAAAATTGTAGAGCAAAACATCTTTGAAAAGCTTTAGAACTCTGGTCAATGCAATGAATAATAAACCTTGAGTCCAGAAGAATTGAGAACAAGCCACTCTCCTCCTGTTGAAGAAATGATCAACTTAAATTGCAGAAAAAGAGACATACGTTTTCAGACATGGCCAATGTGGGACTTTTGTTTTGTTATCCTAGGCATATTTATTATGGGGATTTTATTTTTCTTTGTTTTCTTGTTCTTTTCAATGGGGAGGAGGCAGTTAGACAAAAAGATTATAACTGAATTTGAATGATACATGTAAAGTGTGCTACAAATCTTAAGATACAAATACATATGTGTGTATATGTTTATACAAAAAACTATTATAATTATTATAATACATTTATTTTTAAAAAGAGATAACAAAGTTTAGACTAAGATATAGTCCATGCCCTCAAGGAGTTTATAGTCTGGAGTCCTCTAAAATGTTAATGCAGCTCAGCTAGTTCCTTTGTCAGACTTGTTCAAAGCTTCTCTCTCTTGGAGTCCCTGGTTTTTCCCATTTTAACCAGAAGTCATAGAATCTTAGAATTCCAGAGCTGGAAAGAATCTCAGAGGCTATATAGTTCACCCTCTTCCTGAAGGAGGACTCTCACCCATAACATCATCAAGAAGCACCTGTTTGAAGATCTCAAGTGATGGGGAGTTCTCCCCCATGGCGCGCGTGCGTGCGCGTGCGCGCACGAACACACACACACACACACACACACACACACACACACACACACACACACACATGGGAAGGGGAGGAAGAACAGGAGGAGCAGTGAGGAAAAGAACAAATATTCGTTAGGCACATTACTAAGCCAAGCTTTAGGGATACAAAGAAAGTTAAAAAATGTACCTTCTCGGGGTATGAGGACCTGAAATAAAATATCTCAATTCCATCCATGCAGGGGAAGTCTCTGCTCATTGCTCACTTATTTCCACACAACCCTTTTTTAGTCTCAGTTCCTCTGCCATGTCCATGTGAGCTCAACCCTTCTTTATTTCCTTTTACACCATTCTCCTTGGCGTCTGAGTCCCACCTCACCTTTAGTTCCCAATGCCTGGCACCTTTTCAACCCCATTTTTGGACATCTTAGCTCTTCATTATACAAAGCTGTTATAATCTTCACTGTTGATTATTTCCATTTAATTTAATTAGTCATTTGTTAAGTTCCTCCCATGTGGTAGGAACTGAGCTAGGGGTTGGAGATACAAAGGCAAAAAGGAAAGAGTCCCTATCCTAAAGGAACTTTCTTTTGGAAAAACCCCACATACTTGCGTGCACGCACACGCACACATGCATAAGTTTGTGTGTATGTGCATATATATAACATGTAGTTTATGTACACATACATATACATGCATATATACAATATATATACAGGGCAATCTGGCTGAGTGGTCAAGGCCCTGGTGATTAGGAAGATCAAGAAAGGCTTAATGCAATAGGTGGCCCTGAGTTGAGCTTTAAAGGAAAATAGGGACCTGAGGAGGAGGAGGAGGAGGTGAGGAAGTAGTCCATTCCAGGAATGAAAGATAGCCAATTCAAAAGCATGATGAGTGGTGATGGAATGTTAGGTCTGAATGGAATGAAGAGTTCATGAAGAGGAGCAGTGAGTAATAACCTTGGAAAGAAAGATTGGAGCCAGATTTGAAGGGCCTTAAATGCCAGAGGAGTTTGCAGTTGATCCTGGTGTGTTATTCATCCTTCCTTTTCCAAGAGAACTGCTAAGACTCACAGCATGAATTGGATTTAAGTGAGGCAGAGGTACACAAAGTGGTCAGCCTCACTTTCTCCCAGAGCCATCAAAATCCAGGGGCAATCTGAAAGTGAGGACAACTAGGGATACACTGGATGACCTTGGCATCTTTGATGTCTGGCCAGGCTCTAAGTGTTCCACATTTCCTGCTTTAGCTGCCTTTGAGGCCATTAGAAAATGTTCTCATCTCCTCATTCTGCTGGGGAAGATTTCACATTATTGGGGTAGACATCCCCCCCAACTCACCACCCTTGATCTTATTTAGCACATCTGCCAAGATGATTTTACTGGGATTTGGCCAGAAACCTAGAATGTGAGGGACTCTCATAGAGTCAATACCATGACAAAGACAGAGAGGAAGTCCCACAGATCTCAGCAAACAGCTGAAACAGCTTTAGAGATGGCTTCAGTTCAATTCCTAGCCAGGCCCACTTTATGGAGAGGGGAAAAAACTAACACCCTAAGAAGAGATGCAAAACAATAGGGTCACAAACTGTGGACAAAGCTAACTTGCCCATTGGAGTTCGTTGTTGATCCTAGAAGCAATAGAGGGTCAATAATGTTCAGGAAAACCAAGATTTGAGGCAAGGAGGGCAATTAGAAGACTATTGTAGGGGGCAGCTGGGTAGCTCAGTGGATTGAGAGCCAGGCCTAGAGATGGGAGGTCCTGGGTTCAAATTTGACCTCAGACACTTCCCAGCTGTGTGACCCTGGGCAAGTCACTTGACCCCCATTGCCTAGCCCTTATCATTCTTCTGCCTTGGAACCAATACACAGTATTGACTCCAAGATTGGAAGGTAAGGTGAAGAAGGAGGGGAAGGAGAAGGAAGAGGAGGATGAGAAGGAGGAGAAGGAGGAGAAGGAGGAGGAGGAGAATTTAAATTAGAGTGGTATGAATAGAGGCAAGGAGGATGGATTTTGTAGGAGAGCCAGCCTGGAGACATCCAGTGCTGGGTTAAAGAGATGGGAGTTGTAACATCATCTAACATTGAGTAGGCCAGTTTGGCTGAGATGAAAAGAATGTGAAGGATGGTAAAGTATAATCTTCATGATATAATTCTATAATACGCAGAAAAATCTTTTGACAAAATGCAATACCCATTTCTGTTACAAACATAGGATAAATGGACCTTTCCTTACAAAGGTAAATAGTATATATCATAAGGCAATAGCTGGCATTGTATGTAAGGAGGATAAGCTAGAATCCTTACAAGTAAATTCTGAAGTGAAATATGGGGTTTTTTAAGTTAAATTTTATTTATATTTCAAATAACAAGCATTTGCTTATTCTCCCACCTACCCCCATTTCCTTCTAGAAAAAAAGGAAAAAATCAAAACTATAACAACCTCCTCCCCCACTATAACAAAGAAACATGGTCAAGCAAAACCAATTCCCTTATTGGCCACCTCTAAAAACACTTTTATTTGACACAGTGCTCAAAATGTAGCAATAACAGAAGAAAAAGAAATTAAGAGAATAAGCATAGATAAAGAAGAAACAAAATGATCACTTTTTTCAGGTGATATGATGGTGTACTTAGAGAGCCCTAGTTAACTAAAAAACTAATTCAAACAATAACTTCTGCAAAGTTGTAGGATATAGAGTAAATTTATAAAAATAATCAACATTCTTATATAATGCCAATAAAATCCATCAGTAAGAGAGAAATTCTATTTAAAATAACTATAGAATCTATAAAATATTTGAAAGTTTATAACTAATAGTCATTCCTCAACTGATCAATGGTCTAAGGATAGGATAATAATATTAATTATTAATTTAGATGATAGTGCTTTAGATTTACAAAGTGCTTTGTATATGTTAACTCATTTGATCCTCATAACAATCCTGTGATGCAGGTGCTGTTCTTATCCTAGTTTTACAGATGAGAAAACTGAGGCAAGTAGCAATCAAGTAATTTGCTCAGGGTCTAAGAGCTAGATAGTATCTGCAAGTGCTATAAGAAATGAGGAAATAGATGATTTCAAGATGCATAGGAAGCATTATATGAATTAGTATAGAATGAAATGAGGTGAACCAGAAAGGCAATTTATATTGATTTTTCTACTCTGTTCATCTATTAATATATAATAAATTTATAGACACAGTTTTTGTCCTGGAGATTCTGGGGTAAAAGAGGATGAGCTCAGTTGAAACTGAGCATCTATTTGTCTGTCCCAACAAGTAGGGGAAAGATCTTTGTGGTAAGATGAAATGTATAGTGCTCAGTCCCAATTCTTAGTCCACTCCATGTCCTGGCATTCCAGGTACAGTCATTGAACCTTCATTCAATTAACACTTACTAAGCATTTAATGTAGGCAAGACCTCAATTTCAGAACTGAGAGGCAGAGATAACCAAGGCATCACCTCAGAACAAGGTAGAATGTAGTAAATGTTTAGGCAATTTAGGATTAAAGCCATTCTGAGGAAGGAGTGACTCATATCCCTTTTGCACAAAAAAAAAAGGGAGGGGATAAGGAAAGAAACCCTTATGGAAGAGGTTAGCATTTGATTTAGGCCTTGAAAGACCGTGGGATTTTATTAGAAGAAATTAGGTGAGAAAATTAGGAGAGGAAAGTATTCTTGGTATAGGGAACAACTTGGAATTCAACTGAATTTCAAATAATTGAGCTCCCTCTATGAATGTCAGGGTTGGTGTCCACTCTTTTAAAAAAATTATTTATTTACTATGAATTACAAGTTATAACAAATGTCCACACAAATTTTCCTAAGTTATTTGAATGAACTTATCTTCCTCCCTCCCTTCCCTTCCAACTCCTAGTGCTGGCAAGCAATTTTATCAGGGTTATACATGCATTATCCTGTAAAACCTATTTCTATATTATTAATTTTTGTAAGTGAGTAATCTTATAAAACCAAAACCTTGAAACAAAAACCCAAATAAACAACTGAAAAATTGTATCAGCATTCTGACTCCAACAGAATCAGCATTCTGACTCCAACAGTTCTTTCTCTGGAGGTAGATAGCATTCTTTGTCCTAAGTCCCTCAAATTTGTCCTGGATCATTGTATATACTGTTAATGGCTAAGTCTGTCACAGTTGATCATTCCACAATATTGCTGTTACTGTGTATAATGTTCTCCTGGTTCTGTTTATTTTATTCTGCATCAGTTCATGTAGGTCTTTCCAGTTTCTTTCTGAAATCATCCTTATAGCATGATAGTATTCCATCACCATCATATACCACAATTTGTTCAGCCATTTCCCAATTGGTGGACGTTCCTTTAATTTCTTTGCCACCACAAAAAGAACAGCTATCAATATTTTTGTACAAATAGATCTTTCCCCCTTTTGTATATGTACATAACTTGAGGTATGTAGAAATGTGACAAGATCCATTGGTTTGGAGTTAGAGGACCTGACTTTGATTCCTGATTTTAATAACTCTGTGATCTTCCTAAAGTCTCTTTCTCTCCCTGAGCCTCAGTTTCCCCTTTTGTAAAATGAAAGATCTAGACCAGATTCTTTCTTTTCTAACCCTTACCTTCTGTCTTAGAAATGATACTAAGTATCAGTTCAAGGCAGAAGATCTATAAGTGGGGGCTAAGGGACATGCTAAGGGTCACACAGCTAGGAAGTGTTTGAGGCCAGAACTGAAACTAGGACCTTCCATTTCCAGTCCTGACTCTCTAGCCACTGAGCTAATGTGATATTGGAAATTTGGGAGTCCTTGAACTAATTTTGAGGTCCCTGATCTAAACTTCCTGAGGACATTTAGGGCTCTTTCAAACTATATTTCCCATGATTCCTCTTGCATAATCATGTAGGCAGGAAGTATAATAATGCAGAGAAGGATAAAGTCTGAGAACTGGTTTGGTACTTCCTTCCAGGTCCTTCCTTTTCTTTTCTGCCTTTAGAGCAGAGCCAGGATGGGAGGAGGAGGTAATGGTGGCGTTTTTCAAAATGACTCTCAGTGTGGCACGTGGCTTCATTTTTCTAATGACTACCAATAAATCCTTTAAAACCCTAATATTTTAAAATCTATCCTTTTATATCCATTTTATTTCTTACACTACCTAGTTACCTCAACCAGATTATTCCCAATATTGCTTCCACCTCTGATCCAGGTTGAAGGATTTCTGACTTCTCCTTCTTGGTAATCTTCTCCTCCTTGGCCCAATGCTTATCTCTATGGTATCTTGTCCTAGGCCTCTTTCACTTATTCCCCACTCATCCTTAAATATGCCTATCTAAGCAAAAGCAAAGTGTTTATTGACATACATTATCTCCTCTGAGCCCCACCACAGCTCTGGGAGGAAGGTTTAGCCTCAGAGAAGGCAAGTGACCTGGCTATGGTCAACATAGTTAGCAAACCCCAAAGACTGGAGATGAAGCCCATCTTGTGATTCCAGGATCAGCTCTCTCCACTACATGATTCTACTTCTATGGTGGATTCCAGAGAAATACTTTGAATTCCTATAAATATCCTAAATATTCACACTGGTCATTGCTTTCAACATGATTTCAATCTTCCAGTAATACTGAAAAGTGAGGGTGGGACCAAATTAGGAAGAAGGGCTTTGAATACTCAAAGGAGGGACTTAAATTCCAGTTCAGGTCTTTTTTCTTTAATTAACATCTCATGGAATTTCAATGAAACCTGAAGGAAAAACCATTTTTCCCCAGGAGGAGGAGATGTGGATTTAGTTATTTTCAGATTTATCAATATAGAAAACCTGACAGTGGTTGAGGCTTTCAATCCTTAGGCAGGAGCTTGGGTCTAAAAGAGAGAGTGATCGAGTGAGCTTCTATTTCTTACTAACTATGCCTTCATGAGGTGCTAAACTCCAGCCTAAGCAGTCCTTCAGTCTTTTTGTGTGTGATCTGGTGTCTTGTGGTGGTTTCCACAAGAACAATACAACCAAAGCTGAGAGGGTGCTCCAAATAGGGGAGAATCTTCTGCCAATGGCAATTTGGGAAGCTTGGCAAGACAGACAGTTTTCAGACACCAAGAACCAAATATCCAGGAGTGTGAAAAGAATGGGTATCCCAGGCTACAACATCTCCTTGATCATTGACTCAGCCTAGTGAGTACCTAACCTTTGTCTTAAGAGACCTGGTGAGATAGGGCAAGTGGCCCTTGCTTGGAGAAAAAGATTCTCCCCCCAAAAAGCATGCTGACTGTGTTTGTCCAAGGTTGTGCCAGCTTTCAGGCTAGATGCCCACAAGTGGCTCCAGAGGTAGTTACAAGGGATTGGCCTTCTCTGGCTCTCTGGTTTTGCCTCCCGACTAGAGAGAAGCCAGAAATTTCAGATTTCTGGGGCCGTTTGCCCTGCAGGGGGATAATTTTCTAAGGGTATGTGTCTGGCATAGAGATCAGAAGCTTTGATTCCTTCCATTCATCTCCATCTCAAGGAAATGGGGCCACATTTGGAGGACTACATCTTGAAGCATGCTCTATCCCTTGGGGGAAAGATGTTTGTGATCCCAAGAGCTGGCTCCTGGGGGACATGTGTGGACCTGAAGTGATATAGCCTCAAGCTCGCTGGGGCAGCCTGGTTCACTATGCCCTGGTGATTCAGGTACCCTGAAACTGGTAGTGTGCTGTGCTGATGCAAGAAACATTCCTTCCACCCACGCCTCAGCTTTCTCCCCTTCCCTCCTACCCTAATGAACCCACAAATTGTAGAATCTTAGATCAGAGCTAATAGAGCCCACACAAAAGTATGGTATCATGGAAAGAATTCTGGATTTAGGGGCAGGAGACGTTCGGTGACATCCCAGATCTACCATTCACTCCCTGTGTGACAGTTGCTTTGGCAAGTTGTTTAAATTCTCTCAGCCTTAGTTTCTCCTTGCAAAAAAATAAGAGTTAGACCAGATTACTTCTAAAATCTGTTTCAGCACTAAATTATATAAATCTTTATTTTATAGAAAGGAAAATGGAGGCCAAAAGAGGTGAGATGGCTTGCCTCAAATCTCACAGTGAATGAATGGCAGGGTTGGCACACAGACTCATATTTCTCCATTCTGTCTATAAGTATAGTGTGAATTCAGAAAAAGGAGAAAATGTGGGTTGTAGTAGGTAAGCTTTCTCCAGGAGGAAGCCTTGAGGAACAGATAGAATTTATAAGGCAATCTGATGGAGTAAAAAAAAAAAACATTAACTATCCTGGAAGTCAAATCCTGGCTCTACTATTTCTTAGCTGTGTGACCTTAATTAAACCACTTAATAATAATGGTGTCTGGAGTGGGCAGAAGGCAGAGTGGTTTTGGACTATAGCACCTCCTATGGAACTAGATTTATGCAAGGAGTGACATGTTTTTGGAGGCACACTATTACACCAGAGCTCTCTTTGTTCAGACTGATGTTGGGAAGAACGGAAGCACACGTGAGTCAAGAAGTGTTTAACACAAGGTTTACCTTGCTCTAACATAGCAAGAATATGCAACAAGTATGGGGTGGCACTCAGCTCCTTTGAACTAGGTCCCCCTCCTCTCCATATAGAAATGCATCAGCAAACTCACATGGACTTCAGAAATCTATCATGTCCAAGGGACCTAGACTCCATGTGGCTAGAACATTTCATGCCTTTATATAACCAGAAGACCACATCAGGGAAGCCAAGGTCCAGGAACAACTTTGTCTTCCTTTAGGTAAAGCCTCTTCATATTGTAGGGAGGAGAAAACAAGTTGCATCAAGGAAACCCTGGTCATGTCTCATATGTGCTCTGGCTTAGTCCCAAATTCTCATTTTATAATAATAATAACATTTCCATAGTGTTTTAAATTTTACAAAGTGCTTCCCCTTCCAAATATGATTTCATTTGATTCTCCAAAGTACCTGGAGAGATGACTGCTTTATTATGATGTCTATTTTTAAAATGAAGAACCTGAGATCCTGGGATGAGAAAATACTTGCCCAGTTTCTCATAGATAACATGTAGCAGAGCCAGGTTTCAAACTCAGGTCTCCTGGGTCTAAATTCAGTGCTTTCCCCCTCCGTGAATCCCAGTATTTTGACTTTAATTAATGTTTAGTACAAAACAAGGCATTTTAAACATCACAATGGGACCATACAATTAAGCTCATGGAAATATGCATGACACATTTTAAGAAACTGTAAAAACTAAAAATTCAAAGTTAACATCTGTTTTAAAATTCACAAACACATAATGATAGTATAATAAATACAAATAAAAAATAAATGTCTAGATCATCCTTAAAAGGCAAATAAAACAATCACTTTTTGGTTAATATTCTATAAAAGAGAAAATAGTCATTCCTTGCTATCATAAATAATATTACATAGGTATATATGCATATATGCATGTACTTACATATATGATGCATGTATGCATATACATGTAAACATCTCAGGACTCCTTCTTGAACTGATAAGTGGCTACTATGTCCTCTCGGAGCTCTGTGTTATCTCTGAGGGAATGGCAGTTGTTTTTCTAATGTAGCTCATGAACCCCAACAAATGTGCTTTGGACCCTGGTTGTCAGGTGAGATAATTTAATCAGACTCAATTAACTGTTAGAAAAAAAGTATTTACTAATGTGGTATAGCAAACATAATTGGCACAAAAAAACTTCCTAAAAGTCCACAATACAGTCTCCTACTAGTACATAAGGAGACCAAGGGAAAGTGGGCTCAAACTTAGAGAGCATATAAGGTAAATGGATCATTCACAATTACTGGTTGCTGGAAGTTCTTTTTTCTCCCATCAGGAGATGTTCAAGAAGTTTCCTTTAACTGAATTCCTCTTCCTATATTTTCCTGCTAAATTGTGTTGGTAATATGTGGAAATGTTGATTTATATGGGTTTATTTTGTATTCTGCAACTTTTCTGAAGTTGTTTCAATCAGTTTCTAAGTTTTATGTAGTATTCTCTAAGTAAAACATCATATCATCTGCAAAAAAAGTGGTGATTTTTGCTTCTTCTTTGTCTCTGTTATTCCCTCAATTTCTTTTTCTTGTCTTATGGATTTATACTACTATATTGTATAGTAGTGATGATAAATGGACATCTTGCTTTACCCCAATTTTGTTGGGAAGGTGTCTGCTATTTTCACTACATATAATACTGATTCTTGGTTTTAGATAGATATTAATTGTATTAAGGAAAGTTCTTTATTCCTGTGCTTTATAATTTTTAAAAAATGAGTGTTGTATTTAGTTAAAAGCTTTTTCTGTGTCTATTGATATATCCAGATGATTTTTATGTTTGTTAATAATATAATCAATTATATTAATAGTTTTCCTGATAATGAAACATTCCTTAGTTCCTGGTCATAGAATGTAATTATTGTGATAATTTGGTTATACTCTTCTTACTCATATTTGATTTAAAGTTTTGCATCGAAGTTCATTAGGGCTATTGTTCTAAAGTATTTTTTTTCCCTATGCTTTCATTCTCTCTGGTTTAGGTATCAAGAATATATTTGTATTGTAGACATAATCTGATCAGATCCCTTCTTTTTCCTTTTTTCTCCCAAAACTTTATGCAATGTTAGAATTAATTATTTTTTGACTATTAAATAGAATTTGCTTGTAAATCCATCTGGTCTCAAGATTGTTTGCAGCTTGTTCGATTTCTTTTTTTGAGTTTTGATTAATTCCTTTATTTCTCATGTACCAGTATGAATTATTTTCTAAATGTTCATCCATTTCCTTTACATTGCCATTTTGATTATTGGGGTACAATTAAGCAAAATCATTTCCAGTATTTTCCTTTATTTCTTGATTTGTTGTGAATTCACATTTTTCATCCTTGATACTTATAATTTGGTTTTCTTTTTTTTTAAATCGTTAGCAAATAGTACATTATTGTTTCTATTTTTTAAAAAGCTCCTAGTTTTATTTAAGTTAATGATTTTGCACATTTTTCATTCAATTTGTTAATCTCTTATTTGATTTTTAGGATTTCTAGTTTGGGTTTTAATTGGGGCCCTTTAATTCATTAATTTTTTATCAATTTTTCAAAAATTGCTCTTTCTTTTTTTAATTAAGTATCTTGAAATGCAAATTGTCTTTAAATATTGCTTTGGAAATTGGAAATTGAGGGGATATCCATCAATTGGAGAATGGCTGAAAAAGTTGTGATATATGATGATAACAGAATACCATTGCTTTAGGAAATGATGAATAGTATGATTTCAGAAAAAATCTAGAAAGACTTATATGAACGCATGCAAAGTGAAGTGAGCAGGAACATTGCACACAATAACAGCAATATTGTACAATGATCAGCTATGAATGACTTCATTATTATTCAGCATATATGAACCAAAACAACTCCAAAGAACTCATAATGAAAAATACTATCCCTCTCCAGAGAAAGAACTTGTGTAGTCTTAGTGTGGACTGAAGATAGGATATTTCGCTTTATTATCTTCATGTTTTTTTAATGTGTGTCTTCTTCCACAACATGACAAATATGGAAAAATATTTTGTATGATAGGACATATATAGCCTATATTAAATTGCTTACTTTCTCTGACATGGGAGAGAGAAGGGAAGAAGGAAAAGAATTTGGAACTCAAAATGTTAGAAAATCAAGGCTAAAGATATTTTTAAATGTAATTGGAAAAAATGAAATATTGCCGAAGAGTTTTTTAAAAAGAATATCTTTGTCTAGTGTAGCTTAAAAATTTTGGTATGTTGTGTAAAAGTGAAATTTGGGAGGTGCTATCTTTAAGTATATATATATATGTATTTTCTGGACACAGGGAAATTATCAAACTACATTTCCCGTGGTCCAACGGGTTTCCGGTTCCAGTTCTTTGGGCGTGGGGAGGCCTACGTCTCGACGCAGAGAAGAGCTTGGCCAGCAGACTTGGGAGGAGACAGGAGACAATAATGGAGAGGGCGGCGATTTTGAATTCTTACAAGCGCGTGGTCTAATAACTTTATCTATCAGCATGGCTTTAATTAAAGTACTAATATATATATTTATACCAGCCTTTATTATTTTTTATATTTATAGTTGTCAAATTGTTGTCATTATCTTTAATGAAATTAATGATTATTTCTGTAATCTGTACTTTGATCCACCCATTCTTAAGGATTAAGCTATTTAGTCTCCAATTAATTTTTAATCTTTTCTTAAGTCGTTTTTTACTGAATATAATCTTTATTATATTGTGGTCTATAAAGCATGTTCAATACATTTATTTTTTGCATTTGTGATATTTTTGCATGCTAATATATGGTTTTTTTTGTAAAAGTGTAAAATATATATTTTACATACTTTTTTTACATTTTTACATTTTTATATACTTCTTTTCTATTCCTCAGATAATCTGCTATTATATCTAAAATATATATATAAATTTAAAAAAAACACCTTCCCTCCTCCCCCTCCCCCAAATACCTTTACCTTCCATTTTAGAATCAATACTATGTATTGGTACTAAGAAGAGTAGTAATGGAGGTTAAGTGACTTGCCCAGAATCACACAGTTAAGAAGTGTCTGAGGTGAGATTTGGATCTGGGACCTCCTATCTCTAGGCCTGGCTCTCAATCCACTGAGCCACTTAGTTGCCCCCTAACTTTTCTAAAACACTTTTTTGTTTATTTCTTGATTATATTCATCTAGATCTGAAAGGGATAAATTGAAGTTTGCTACTATTAGTTTTATTGTCTATTTTCCTTTGTAATTTAACTTTTCCTTTAAGTATTTATATACTAATCCACTTGGTACCCATTTATTTAGAGTTGTTATTAATACACTGTCTGTGATACTTTTAAGCAAAATGTAATTTTCTCATTTATCTCTTTTAATTGTCTATTTTGGCTGTTCCCTTATCTGAGGCCATGATTGTTACACCTCCTTTTGAAAAACTTATCTGTGGCATAATAGATTTTGTTCTATTTTTAAAAAATAGTTTAAAAAAAGTTCTCTTTTTAAAAACTCAGTTTGAATCTTTTTGCTTCAAGTTTGTTCATTGCAAACAACATAGTTGGATTCTGTTTTCTAATTCATTCTACTTTCCTCTTCCATTAGACTAGTAAATCTATCTCAGTGGTATTCAAGAACAATTGTTAATTATATGTTGCCCTCCACCCTCATCTCATATCTTTCCTTCTATTTAATAATAATACAATCAGCATTTATATTGCACTTTAAGGTTTGCATAGGGCTTTCCTTATTTTTATCTTTATAACAATCCTGAAAGGTAGGTGTTATTATCATCTCCATTTTAAGGATGAGGAAACTGAGGCAGAGAGATTTCAAGTGAATCACTCATCATCATATATTTAGTAAGTTTCTGAGGCTGGATTTGAATTCAGGTTTTCTTGTCTTTAAGTCTAGTATTTTATTCAGTACACCATCTAGCTATTGGCAGTCCTTTGATTTTGTTTTCATTTTTCTTTTTGTTTTAGAGTAATTGCCTTTATTTTGGTCAAATATAATTTTCAGGGAATCTGTTTCTTGGGTAGTGATTTGTATTTCTTGCTCCATGCTGTTAATTCACTTTCCAGTTTTTTTTTAACATTTATTAATAATCATTTTTAACATGGTTACATGATTCATGCTCCTACTTTCCCCTTCACTCCCCGCACTCCCCCCACCCATGGCCGATGCACATTTCCACTAGTTTTGTCATGTGTCCTTGATCAAGACCTATTTCCAAATTGTTGGTAGTTGCATTGGTGTGGTAGTTTCGAGTCCACATCCTCAATCATGTCCACCCCGACCCATGCGTTCAAGCAGTTGCTTTTCTTATATGTTTCCTCTCCTGCAGTCCTTCCTCTGAATATGGGTAGCATCTTTACCATAAATCCCTCAGAGCTGTCCTGGGTCATTGTATTGCTGCTGGTACAGAAGTCCATTACATTCGATTTTACCATAGTATATCAGTCTCTGTGTACAATGTTCTTCTGGCTCTGCTCCTTTCGCTCTGCATCTGTTCCTGGAGGTCTTTCCAGTTCACATGGAATTCCTTCAGTTTATTATTCCTTTTAGCACAATAGTATTCCATCACCAGCATATACCACAATTTGTTCAGCCATTCCCCAATTGAAGGACATACCCTCCTTTTCCAATTTGTTGCCACCACAAAAAGTGCAGCTATAAATATTTTCGTACAAGTCTGTTTATCTATGATCTCTTTGGGGTACAAACCCAGCAATGGTATGGCTGGATCAAAGGACAGGTATTCTTTTATAGCCCTTTGAGCATAGTTCCATATTGCCAGCCAGAATGGTTGGATCAGTTCACAACTCCACCAGCAATGCATTAATGTCCCAATTTTGCCACATTCCCTCCAGCATTCATTACTCTCCCCTTCTTTCATTTTAGCCAATCTGCTAGGTGTGAGGTGATACCTCAGAGTTGTTTTGATTTGCATTTCTATAATTATTAGAGATTTAGAACACTTTCTCATGTGCTTATTGATACTTTTGATTTCTTTACCTGAAAATTGCCTATTCATGTCTCTTGCCCATTTTTCAATTGGGGAATGGCTTGATTTTTTTTTTTAACCCTTGTACTTCAGTGTATTGTCTCATAGGTGGAAGATTGGTAAGGGTGGGCAATGGGGGTCAAGTGACTTGCCCAGGGTCACACAGCTGGGAAGTGGCTGAGGCCAGGTTTGAACCTAGGACCTCCTGTCTCTAGGCCTGACTCTCACTCCACTGAGCTACCCAGCTGCCCTTGATTTTTTATACAATTGATTTAACTCTTTGTATATTTGAGTAATAGACCCCTGTCAGAGTTTTTGTTATAAAGATTTTTTCCCAATTTGTTGTTTCCCTTCTGATTTTGGCTGCATTGTTTTTGTTTGTACAAAAGCTTTTTAGTTTAATATAATCAAAACCATGTAATTTACATTTTGTAATTTTCTCTAACTCTTGCTTGGTTTTAAAATCTTTCCTTTCCTAGAGATCTGACAAGTAAACTACTCTATGTTCACTTAACTTATTTATAGTTTCCCTCTTTATATTCAAGCCATTCACCCATTCTGACTTTATCTTGGTGTAGGGTGTCTTCCACTGCTTTCTTGAGTTATTGAGTGTCTTTATTCAGGGTCTTTATTCAGGAACAGTTCAGGTTGATACTTTCAGTGTTCCTAAAGTGGTCTGATCCAGGGCAATGCCTCAACACTGCCCTCCTAGTATGAGCTTTGCAAGTTCCTAACCTAGGTTTGGCTATGAGCTTACCCTTTACCTTTGGGCTTGCCCCTGGTTGGAGTTTAAGTTGACTGCTTCAGACTCACCCGCTATCAGACATTTGGAAAGCTCTTCAGAGTCAGAGTGACAGAACTTCAGGCTCTAGTTTGGTCCTGTCCTAGTTATTCCACTTTAAGCTTCAAATTGTCCTGGAGGCTGGAACTGAATCCCTCCTCTGCTCCTTACATCTGAGCTATACAGCAATTGCTTGCTTCTAAACTTTCTTCTTGTTCAACACTCATCATAGAGCCCATCACCTTTCCTTATCCTGGAATGCCACTCCTAGATACAGGTCTCCTCCCCAGTATACCCTTGGATAAGTTACTGTTTAGTGTGGGGCAGAGCTGCCAGGTGATGCCTGTTCCTTTATCCTGCAAAATGTGGGGACTCACTGTGGGTTTCTGGCTTTTTCTTGCCCTGGTATGAAGCCTGGGCCTTCATTTTATCCCTGTGTTAGAATGCTTTTCATAGTATATTCCTGTCTGCAGCCCATTTCCCCTGTCTATAAAGCTCCCTTTTCCCCCCTCTATGCCAACTTGGGCTGGAAAAATCATTCACTGTAATTTTTTGTTAGATTTCCCAATTATGACTGATCATTTTCTAGATCTTTGTGGAATCATTGTGATAGGCTGCTACTTCCTGCTACTCTGTCATTTCACCCTCTTTACCCATCTTGTTTCAGATTCTGGGAAAGTATTTAATATTTACTCTTTTGCCATGCTGAAAGTTTTGAATGCAGAATTAGTTCTTAAAAGTACTGTCATATCAATGATTTTGGCAGGCATATTCTTCATCTTTTTTTTTTTTTGGCAGGCATATTCTCTAGGAATAACATTCTAAAGGCTGACCAGAGTGCCTCTTCAAGTACTTAAACTGCTAAACTTACTCAAGCCTCAGTAGACTCCGGAATAATAGCTACTTTTACCAAGTCCAGTTAAAATACCATTTCACCATTCCAAGAAGAACTCTAAAGCCCCTTTCTCTTCCCTAGAACTTTTCTACCCAACATTCCAATCAATTCTTATTTTCTTTCCAATCTTGGTAGAAAAACAACTCTGGATTACTAGCATAAACATTGAAATTGACTGGCTTCATTAAGGTGCAATTTAGACCTAAATTCTCAATGGCTCTCCCAGTGTAAAGCAAGCTCTGGCAGGTCCTACCAAGTTGGAAGCCTTCCAGGACAGGCCAGGGCTAGTTTATATGTCTATCCTTGGAGGACTATCCTAATTCACCGAGTTGAAAAAGATTCATCCCCAGAAGGTTGACCACCAGGTGAGGAATTCTTCAGCCACAGATACTCTTGAAACCATTTACTCTGAAAAAGAGTACTTTCCATCTGTGTCAATGGAAGGGAAATTCATGCCAACAAAATGACATATCCTTGAAGTACCACTCATGGAAAAGTAGGGGGGAAGTCACCCTGAATTATGTATTTCCTGGAGACTGTCTGAGCACAGGGTTTCTTTCCCTGGAAGAGAGTCCTTTCTTCTGAGAGCTCTGAGGTTAGTCACAATAGTAGAATTAAGGAGGTAATAAGGCAGTTCCTGGGCAACAATTCCCTTCTTCATGTGCAGCCTCTGACATGGCTTTTTCAGTGCTTTGATCATCTTTTTCCTACCAGAAAACAATGAGACAGAAGTGAAACTAAGGCAGATGCAACTATATCAAACACACCTTGAGAGGTATATGCAAAGTTATCCTGGACTCAGCTCCATCCCCTCATTTTATTCAGTTCCTCCTTCTAACTCTTCCTGGCTGTGACCACAAATGTCCCCAAACTTCTCAAAAGACCAGCTTTTTTTTTTCAATTGCCCAGAGTACACCCTCAATAAATGTGGGCTTACTAGAAATTCAGAGTTTTTATGTAAGAGTTTTTTAGGGTGGTGAATGGCAAATGGATAGAATGGAAAGGAAGTAATTTTCCCTTGTTCCAATTATATATTAGTAAGAGGCAAAATGCCAGTATCTTTATTATGAATGAAATGGGTGAATAAATGAATGAGTGAACAGAAATAAATTCTTAAGAGTTTGCTATGTGCCAAGCATACTGCTAAGCACTGGAGATACAAATACAAAAAAAGACAGCGCCTTCCTTCAAGTTGCTTATACCCCAAAAGTGGGAGGCAGCACATGTAGGGGAAGAGTAATCAAGCAAGGATTTTTTAGCTTGGGTAGTCTCTGGGTAGTGCTGAGTGAAATGATTGGACAGTCAACCTGTATCTCTTTTTTAGAAGCAATGATGGTGATCATCTGATTATGGTGGTAGATGAAAAGATAGTCCTTTCCTTCAAGGATGTGCTCAGGTGCCATATCTTCAGTGAAGGCTTTCCTGGTGAAGGCATGTCTAGTCAGGGATTTTTTCCTTTCTAATTTTTCATCCCTTTCCTGCTTGACCACTCTTGTAAGTCTAATTTAAACTTGTATTTATAGTTATTTCCACATATGTTTTATATCCCCTGTTTGACTGAAAGGTCTTCTAGGGAAGAGGCTGTGCCTTATTTCATCCTTTTATCCCTAGTGTCTATTACAAGGCCTTGCATTTAGTCTGGGTCCTCAAAGCCTAGAATTTTCTAGTGAAAGTAATATCTCCAACCTCAAAATTCTGATAGTGCTCTGCCTAGATTTCCTCCTGTCATACTATGATCATTTGTACCTACAAAAATCTCCCTTGAATATATGTGTATGTGAAATATTTTTTCCTTCCTCCACATTAAATTATAAACTTTAGGAGGATGGAATTATGGGATATTTTTTATCTCTATGTAGATAGGGACAGGGGACTGGCAAATACAGCCAATTTCTATGACCATGCCTAGTATATCTCTGTTACTGATACTAGTCTGCTAATAATATGGTAGAAAGGAACCTTTTCAATTGGCTTTGAAACCAGTACTGGAGTGCATTCAAAAGGCAATAACCAGCCAAAATGAAATTCAGACAGGCTTTTTTTCTGTGTAGCTGCAGTTCAGTATGGACATTAGGAATGATGTAAGCCTTTGAGTGGGGAGAGAGGCCTTAGGTCTTCATCTCCTTCATCAGAGCCACAATTCTGAGACCTAGACAGTTGTTGTTGCTTCTGTCTTTGTTATCACCATTTCTTGTTTAAGGTGATTGTGTATTAGAGATAGCTATGACTCCTGAGCTGTAAATTTACTAGAACAAAAGAATGAAAATTTATTTGTCCCATTCATCACCATTCATCATCCAGTGGGCCCTGAGGAATTACCTTTTTGGCCAGGTTCAGCATCAGGGTCCTAAAGAATGACTATCCAGCATCTACTCCTCATTTTAAAGTGAATTCGAATGCTATCTGGGAACTGCTTTAAGTTTGAACTCATTCTTCCCAAGGACTGAAGGAGATATAAAGAAATACTTAGAATGTAGCCCCATGTTTTGAGGGGGAATATTTGTAATCTGTTTTTGTTGTATTTCACTGTATATATCTCTATAAAAGCCAGTTGAGGGGCTCATTTTATTAGTATCTATAGCCCTAGGAAAAGTGGTCCTCTCAGTCTAGTCACTGGACCTTCAGCCTGATTCCTGAATCCATCTCTGAAGGGAGCAATCTTTGTAATGGGGCATTCTATCCCCATCACTTACAACACTAATTGTTTTGCATTTGCATGCATACAGCAGGGTTTGGGGAATTAGTACCTCATGATAAACTATTGCTGTTTCTAGAAACAATCACTTAAATCACTAACAGAATCATAAAGGCCAGTCTGAGCTCACCTTCCTCTGCATTACCTATCCCCCATTTCAACAATTCATTATGTTCAAATTTTTCAAGATTATGCCAGTTGTTCTGGGCTGGGTTGAAACATACCAGTTTCTCAATGTTCTTCAGTGTCAGAATAAGCTGAGATAGTCAAAGGTCATTCAAATGTTAACAAAAAGGGAGATTTGCTTAGATTTCTATTGTTTAGTGATATTCAACAAAGATAGCCAGAGTAAAAGAATGGTATTCAACAAGTATATAACATATTTTATAAAGGATAGGTATTAAGAACCCCTTGATTTGATCCAGCTAAGAGAAGAAGCTCCCATTGAAAGGATCTACTTATACAAAAATATTTATAGCAACTCTTTTTGTGATGGCAAAGAACTGGAAACTGAGGAGATTTCCATCAATTGAGGAATAAATGAACAAATTGTGGTATATGTTGGTGATAGAATATTATTGTGCTATAGGAAACTATGAGTAGGATGATTTCAGAAAAAGCTGGAAAGAACTACATGAACTGATTGATGGAGAGTGAAATAAACAGAACCAGAAGAACATTGTATACACTAACACCAATAACATTAACAGGATCAACTGTGAAAGACTTAGCTACTCTCAGCAATACAATGATCAAGACAATTCTGAAGGACTTATTGACAGGGAATGCTATCTATCTCCAGAGATAGAACTGTTGGAGTCAGAAGTGGATCAAAGTGTACTATTTTCACTTTAGTTTATTTATAGTTTTATTTAGGGGGTTTGATTTTATATGAGTATTCTCTTACAATAATGACCAATATGGAAGTATGTTTTGCCTATAATACATGAGTAACCCAGACAAATTGCTTACCATTTCTGAGAGGGGGGAGGGAAGGAAAGAAGGGAGGTAATTTGTATCATAAAATTTCAGAAAACATATATTGAAAATTGTTATTACATGTAATTGGAAAAATAAAATATCTTTGAATTTAAAAAAGAAGCTACCATAGTGTATGATCCACCAACCAAGCATCTGAAAATTCTTTCAATTCTTTGTTGCTGTTTTATACCTGGGAAATAAGGAAATGAAGTCAATAGTTTGAGCCTTTAGTCTCCTGAACCAACCAGGTCTCAAGAGGTATCTCAATTCTTCTTAAGGAGAAAATAGCTTAACTTACATGAGGTGAAAGGTTAGGTTATTGTTCCAACCATAAATAATGGA
The DNA here is from genome assembly GCF_016433145.1 of Gracilinanus agilis. Classification (NCBI taxonomy): domain Eukaryota; kingdom Metazoa; phylum Chordata; class Mammalia; order Didelphimorphia; family Didelphidae; genus Gracilinanus; species Gracilinanus agilis. The sequence goes on along the minus strand of NC_058131.1, from coordinate 430,774,833 downwards.
AGTGCTTTGGAGAGACTATGGACTAAGCAAAAGCATCCTTTACCTGGGTCTGGAATGCTAACTGTATGGTTAATAGATTTGGTGAATTGGGATCACCTTCAAAAAGCCTTATCAGCCTTTGTCATTTCTTTTTCTTTGGCTGCTCTCTCTTGATTTGACTCCTTTGCTAGTGGCCTTCAGTGAAAGATAATACTTTAAGAAGAGAGGCCTGGAGTCTTTTTTTCTTCTGAGGTCTATATGTGGCCCAATGAAAATGGGCCACATTTTTTTTCTTCCCTTTTACTTCCCTTTTTTCCCCCCTGTTCCATACGAAGGAGATTCTGGAAGCTCTAACCTTTGGAGTTTCAAAAGGTTAGAAAAGATAGTCTTCAAGTTCATGCCACGTTTCACAATCAGATCATTACTGAAGTCCCAAGAAGCAAAAAGTAAATATTGAGATTGATATGTAGGGTCATGCTAAGTGGCAGCTGAAATGAGGACTCATCTTGTATGCCAACTGTGGATGGGAACTTTATGGAACCAATGTACAGACACCACCAAATCTGATCCCACGCCCCCCAGAGGAGACAGTTTTTGCTCTAACTATAAAGTAAATGTCCCTTTCTAAAAGCTAATTGATGTTAAGTACTAAGTGGAACAGGGATGCTACTTACAGGTGACTTACAGTGGAGGAAACATTACCAGTGGGGGCCCAAGTTGATAACTTTAGAGAAGAGATACCTCTATAAACCCTGAGGGAGAGATGTACTTGGATTGACTCTGGAAGAACAAGCCAGGTCTCAGTGGCTACACACAGGTAAATCCAATATGTATTTTTTTTATTCAGATCTATGATTTCACTGATGTTGGGAACTTCCAGTGTGGAAACTCTTTTACTAGTGTGGATTGGCAACTTACAGTAGTGAAGATTTAGAGCTGGAAGGGATTCAGAAACTATCTAGTCCAACACCCTCATTTTACAAAGAAAAAATATGAGGTCCTGGGAAAGTTAATTTGATTTGAGTTTGATCACACAGAGAATGTCAGAGGCAGAAATTAAAACCAGGTGTTTGTTTTTTTTAGTTTATTATTTATTCATCAAGTAGTATTTTCTCTTATAACATAATATTACATGATAAATGCATTAGAGAAGTTCAAAGTATTCTGTGAGGGCTGTTGCCAATGTTGGAGATCAGAAAAGGGCTTATGGAGAAGTGACATTTAAATTGCTGTTTAAAAGAGAACTCAACAGATTGTAGAGGAGTTTGGGAAGAAATAGGGCATTCCAGGCATAAGGAAGAATTTGAAGTAAGGCACAACAGTGGGAAAATTCAGATTTATGTTCTGGAGGCAAATAGTGAACCAGTTTGACCAGAATAGAATACATAATGTCTTGAAGGAATATTATGGTATCAGGAAGGAAAGGGAGGGTAATGCCAAAAACTGTAGTAGGTCTTCCACTACCAATTTAAGAGAAAACTACTGAAGAACTGTGATAAATGACTTCTGAAGGGATAATTTGGGAACATTTAGATTTTTAAACTTCTTTTCAAGCTCTTCCAGGAATTCTTTTTGGGCCTAACACTCTATCACATTTTTCCTTGAAGCTTCACATGTTTCTATTTTGACATTGTTGTCCTCTTTTGAGTTTGTATTTTTATTTTCCTTGTCACTAAATTAACTTTCCTTTGTCTTTTGCTCATTTTTCTAGTCTTTTTTTTTTAATGCTCTTGCCTATATGTCAAAGTTTCAGCTCTATTTCTGGAATGGAGGGAGTACGCCCTGGGTGCTGCATGCATTGGATTAAGCTAGATTCCACTTCCCAATTGCCAGTTCCCTGAGGTGTCACAAGCCCCAGGTTGCTTCTCCTGCTGAGGATTCCCTGGGTATGCTTACATTGGCCCTCTTCTGCTCTCAATTCTCCTGGTGCCCAATGTGCTGCTCATGCTTCTCATATTGTTCCATTACTTTCATCTTCTACCCCAATGAGACAGGTCCTTCCTACTGTCCCTCTACATTTTCTTGGGCTGAAATGTTACCTCACTCTGTTTTTTGTTGGTTCTGCCACCTCAGAATTCATTTTGAGGCCTTTTGAGGGGTTTTGTTTGGAAGTGGGTTTAGGGAAGCTTGGAGTGTTCCTTACTCTTCCATCCTAGCTCCTGAGTGCAGAAGTCTTGGGAACATTTAGAAATGAGATCAATGATTCCTAAGAAAAAGGACAACATTTTAATAATCACACTAGGTGCAGTAGGAAATACCTATAATCCCAGCTACCAAGGAGAGAAAGGCAGATGGATCTCTTGAGCTGAGGCATTTTGAGTTAAAGTGGGTTATGCTGATTGGATGTCCTTACTAAGTTTGGCACAAATATGGTGAACTCTGAAGAGGGGTAGGGCATTAATTTACCTAAGGAAGAGCAAACTGGTCTGGGTTAAAGATGGAGTAGATACCTGTGCTGATCAAAGTAGGTTTGGGCTGTAATTTGGGGGAAATAGGGAGAACCACTCTTTTTTATTTTTTATTTATTTTTAATTTTTTTTGGCATTGCCAGTCTTTTAAAAAAATAAAAGTAATTCATGTATGCAAGAAGACAAGAAAAAGAATGCATAAATAGATATGAGTGAGGCTCCACTAATTGTCCTGTCTACTTAAAAGTGATCACTTTTGACAGGTAAGATTACTTGTTGTCCGAATCCAGCAGAACTATGTGTGAAATGTTTGCCTACATTTCCTTGAATCAGTCAAAAGTCATCCTAAGAGATTTAGCTATAGCTTAAAGAATTTTTACAGAAGGAAGTAGCTACCTCAGAACCAAATAGAGCTTCTAAGTATCTGGGCACTGAGAGGCTGGAGGAAGAATGGTATTTCAGCATTCTTCTGGGGAGAAAAGTTAGAACTGAGGTATGGCAGAGAAGGAAGATATCAAGGACAGTCATAGGTTCTACAAGTATATTAGAGCAAAAGAACAGGGATGAGGGAAGTCCTGAGAAAAGGTTGGCTTTTTTCCCAACACCCCTTCCTGGTGCCTATCTAACCACAGATGCTATAATAAAATTTGCTATTTTGTTTCTCAAACATTTCCAGTAAAAACAGAGTCCAGACTTTGACTAGAAATAGATATACATTTAGGCAAGGAGTTTAATCTCTCCCTAAATGTTAGGAATTTCCCAACTCAGGACTCAGTGATTTGACTGAACTCAAACCTGTTCTTCTAAAATAAACTCTCTAAAGCCACTGAGAAGGGAAGCACACAGATCTTAGGTATCATTATATTGCCCCAGGCTTAAAAGAACTAATTGGTATAATATGGTATTACAAAGATAATTTTTAAAAATCACTTCTAGAGACATTAGCAGACAATGCTGTTTGGACTTGCATACTGTAAATGCCTAATAAATGTTTGTTGACTTGGATTATAGTGAGTCGGCTTTGGGTGAATAAATCATGCCAAACTAATTTTATTTCCTTTATTGAAGGAATTACTACATTGGTAGATCAAGGAATGTTGTAGATGTTGGCAATCTAGATTTTAGTAAAATATTTGATGGTCTCTTATTCTTTTTTTTTTTTTGACAAATAAACATGTAGAGAACAAACACAGATGTGGAAGACCATGAAGCATTTTTCAATGCACAAGTGGTCAAAGAATATGAGCAGTTCTCAAAGAATTCCAAACAATTCACAAGCATGTGAAAGATTGCTCCAAATCACTAAGAGAAATAAAAATCAAAACAATTCTGAGGTTTTACCTCAAACCTTGTAAATTAGAAAAGATGACATAATTTGGGAATAGTCAGTGTTGGAGGGGCTATGGAAAGACAGACACATTAATTCTATGTTGGTGGAGCTGTGAATTAGTCCAACCACTCTGAAAAGCAATTTAGGATTATAGTTTTTTAAAAAGTGACAAAAAATGACACAGATGTCTCACTAGTAGGCATATGCCCCCAAAAGACAAAAGATGGAAAGGTCCTATGCATACTAAAGTATTCATAGCAGTTTTTTTTTATGTTAACAAATAATTAGAAACAAAGTTTAGCATGGCTAAACAAATTGTAGAACATGAGTATAATTGGAAATCAGAGCATATACATCATGAATATGAAGAGAAGTATGGGAAGAAGTATGAACAGATGCATACTGAAGTTAGCAGAATCATAAATACATAGTGCTTACAATTTAAATAATAAAAAAATAGAATGAAATGGAACATTGTAATTATAATGATCAAGCTTATCTTCAAATAAGAGTTGAGGAAATGCACTTCTTACCTATTATGGCTGAGGTGGTGGACTATGAGTGTGGAATATAATATATGCTGTTGAAAATTGGCTTTTCTGAACTACTTTTGCTTGTTCTTAAAATTTTTATTACAAAGGATGACTCACTGGATAGGGAAAGGGTAGGGGAAAATTTATTCAGAAATGAATGGGACATAAAAACAAAAGGAGTCAAAAATAAATAAATAAGTAAATAAATGCTATTTAGCAAAATGCAATGATGATCCCTTTTGTAAAGTGAACAATCAGCCCTTAATTTATCTTTTGTATAACACCAACTAGTTGTATGAATATTGGCAAGTCTGAGGCCTCTTTCTGTGCAAAATGAAGTCACTGAATTAGATTATTTCTAAGGTATGTTCTAGCTCTGAATCTGATTCTGAAATTGGATTTCCTTATTCCAGGTTTGCAACAAGTTAGGGCCAAGTGTATTCAATAAAGAAAAAGTAAATCCTTGTGATCGCCCTTGCCCTCCCATGTTCCTCAGATTTTTTTCCTGATGGGAGCAGTTTCTCATGCCTGTTGGACATACTCTAGCCCCACCTAGAAAATCTTGTCTCTGGACCACATCAGGAAGAAAGCAATTTGTGGGAACAATTTTCCAACATAAATACAATGCTTATTTTATTATCTGTGATCCTGGAACCTTTGTGCTGGCCCTGCTTTTGGTGATGGAATATAGAAATATCTGTTACTCTGGTTCTTGGGAATTGTAATTGGCCAGTTGAGGCAGGAGCAGAGAATTGGGTCTATGTCATTGATAGAATTCCTGCCCCACCTAGGTGGCAAAGTGGATAAAATACTGGACCTGGAGTCAGAAATGCTCATCTTCTTGAGTTCAAATCTGACCTCAGACATTTTCTAGCTGTATGACCCTGGGCAAGTCACTTAGCCCTATTTGCCTCAGTTTCCTCATCTATAAAATGATCTAGAGAAGAAAATAACAAACCACACCAGTGTCTTTGCCAAGAAGACCCCAAATAGGATCATAAAGAATCAGACATAACCAAACCACAATACAACTCCTAACCTGAGGCTGGATCACTGGAAGCAAACCCTGTTCCCTTGGACAACAAAAGCAGAATGAAGTAAGCAAAGCCAGAAAAATAATATACAGTGCATCGATGGAGATCAGGCCTCTGTGCCAGTTCAATTGAATTTTGTTTAAGATGGTGCCATCCATGTGGAAGACTCGAGGATCTTGTTTCCATGAATGACTTGGGGACTAGAGCACACTTATGAATTCTGTTTTGACCTTCTACACAGTTGGTAGGATCCTTTTCCTATTGGCTCAAAAAGCCAGAGTTAGCATAGGCCAGAGGATTTTGCTACCTTTGCATTTCTTTCACTCATAGCCAATGAGACTGTGCAGTAAAGGGAAAGGCACCCAAAGACTGTCTCTTTTCCTGTTTCCTCTTCCCCTTTAAGTCATGTGTCCCCAAATGATCCCAGTCAAAGCCTTGCCAGAGGTGGTTGTATTCTACAAGTCAACAGGCATTTATTAAGCATTAGTTACTATGTGCCAGGAACCTGTGCTAAGTGCTGGAAATAAATATCATTTAAAACCTTAAGGAATTTATGTTCTACTGGAGGAAGATAACTTATAAAAGGAAACTGAAGAAAAATGAAGCCATGGATGGCTAGAGAGTCCTTCTTAAAATGAAGCTTCTGGGAGGAACCAGCTAATCCAAGGAAGATGCCACAGGAGTGGAAGATGCTTCCAGTGTGAGAAGTCCAGGGACGATGTGAACTTCGAATGAAGATATTTCTGTGGCATGATAGAGAAAGTTCAGAGAGGCAGGAGTGCAGACTGGAGAGGAATGAAATAGGAAGAGCAATTCATCTCCCAAGTTTGTTCCATTTAACCACTTAACATTAGCTAAGATTTTTTGAAAGAAACATTTACTCCAGCCATATAGCAAGAACAAATGTTTAAACATTTTCCCCAACACCAAGGGGGCATGATCTTCTCAACACTATCTCATCTCTTGGGAGGAGGGGAGATTAGGTTCACAATTTAGTTTAGTCCCAAAGTGGCAGGGCCCTGTTATGTCTACTGAGCTTTCCTTGATTCCTTGGTCCTTAAGACCTTGCTGCTATGCTAGCTACGACACTTGGCTTGGATTCCTCAACACCCACCCAGATTTCTAAGTCTCTGAACTACTGGGCTGCACTGAAAACTCTACTTGGTGCATCTTGAGCAAAAAATAATGACCAAGGTTCCGGGTTAAGATGGCGGCAGAGTAATAAGCAGCTCTTAACCTCTCCTGACCAAAACACACAAGACTCCTCAAGGGGACATAAAAACAAGTCCAGACAAACGGAGGAACCCCACAACAGAGTGCAGCGTGGAAGGTACGTGGAATCGGGACATTTCCATGCTATAAAGGGGTAAAACAGCTCTTACTAAATCGCGGGCTGAGCAACCACCCCACCCCCACCCCTACCACACACACCACCTATAGCACCGAAGCCAGTTAAAAAGAAATAGAGCAAGTTTGGGGCACCCATCGAGTCATTGGCAGCTCCAGGGCCTGTTCCTGAGAGCAGCAAGATTTGGGACCCCAAAAAGCCAAAGAATGCACGCAAACTCTGAGCGAGGGAGCGGCGGAGGCGTGGGTGGAGGCAGACACAGCCACAAGCTAAAGCTCTGAAACCCTGAGTAAGGAACCAGCATAGACAGGTATATGACTGTGGAAGCAGCACCCTGAGACTTGTAAAGGAACCTCCTGCAGAGGATCAAGCAAGGGGGTCCACCAGGGGGCTTGACCTTGGAAAAAACCGGAACTCAGACCTCAGGAGCCAAAAGACTGCGGACAGACCCTGAGCGCGAGGATAAAGCTGAGAAGCTGCTGGGCTAATGATGGCTACCCAGACTCAGGAAGTTCAGAAGAGAAAGATAAACAACAAGAAAAAGAAGTCTTTAACACTCGACAACTTTTACACAGAGAAAATCCAGACAAC
>NC_058131.1:430709043-430762610 GCF_016433145.1 Gracilinanus agilis | reverse complement strand
TCTGTACCAGCAGCAATGCATTGACCCAGGACACCTCTGAGGGATTTATGGTAAAGATGCTACCCACATTCAGAGGAAGATCTGCAGGAGAGGAAACGTATAAGAAAAGCAACTGCTTGAACTCATGGGTCGGGGTGGACATGATTGAGGATGTGGACTCGAAACTACCACACCAATGCAACTACCAACAATTTGGAAATAGATCTTGATCAAGGACACATGACAAAACCAGTGGAAATGTGCATTGGCCATGGGTGGGGGGAGTGTGGGGGGTGAAGGGGAAAGTAGGAGCATGAATCATATAACCATGTTAAAAATGATTATTAATAAATGTTTAAATTAAAAAAAAAATAATGACCAAAAAGGCCAGAGACCCAGACCCATTTCTCTGGGCCATGTCACTTAAAATGAAGTAGAGAAGGAAGAGGTAGGCCTTCATACTCTCTTACTGAGTGGCTTCACCTACTATTGGGGGGAGTCACTTTCTCCCTTGGATATTAATTCAGCAAAAGCCCCAAATTGTACTGACTTAGACTGTTTGAAGAGGTCAGAAATTCTGAGGCCAATGGCTTCTGAGCTATGTGGAAGGCCAAGACTGAAGGTCCCTGAATGCTCCATCTGCCTCCATTCTCCTAGAAGCAGGTCCCTACTGCTTCCCTAAGGGGGATCAGCCCATTGTAGAAAAACTGATGATGTCTGCCCATGTACCTAAGCTGCATCACAGTGGCTTTTAATAATTCCTTTAAAAAACAAAACAAAAGAATTCCTTTCCTTGGAGGAAAAAATATATGAGCTAGTCCTCCAAGGATGAACAGGTTTTTAGCTGGTAATGCTGTATTTTCTTCTTTGCTCTTTTCCCTTCTTAACATATGCATATATCCTTGGAGAAAATAACTCAGAAGCCATTATTGGAAATTTACACCTTCATCAGGAAGGTAGGAGCCTTTTCCAAGAGAGATTTCCCAAGAAAGGGTTTTCCTAGAGACCAGGAGAAAGTGAACATTGAGGCAAATGAAACAGAGACAGTGCAAGCATGGGAGAATGGAAAAAGGAAGACAGATTTTGACTCCCAACTCCCTAGGGTCCTCCTTAAAGTGGGAGAGGCCCTTGACTCTGTAGGTAGATGGGTGGTGACTGGAGAGAACAGAAACTGTTAATTCCTCACTTCTATGAAGACACTGGACTCTGGTGGACCTTTTGGGACGCTGTTCTGAGCTTGTTTTGGGCTGAGTTCTTGGAAGCAGTTTCATTGCAGATAGAAACTGTGGGGGGAAGAGGAAAAGGGAACAAGAGGAAGTAAATTCCCAGTAGGTTCCTAGGCCCCCAAGCCTCAGCTAAACCACTTCTGGTTATGGTTTGTTCATTTGCATTTTATGTCTTCCTGTGTACTGAGGGAGGAAGAAAAAAATAGTTAATAGGATATGCCAGCATGAGTTATATCATATTTCAGACAATGCAGCATTTACAGGGAAAAGGATTCCTGGGGCCAGCTCCAGCGAGGCATAAGCATTCAGGGAAACATTCAGGTCAAGCTGCATCCTTATTGTGGTTCTGGGAGATTCCAGGGAAACCAAAAAAAGACATGTTCATTTTACATTAGCTTGGAGAAGTGATACAAATTTAAAATTCCAGGCCCATAAGGAAACTTAGCAAGGAGCAACATTCCTCTACCTTTCTCCTCTTGAGTCCACCTAGCCTTTTTATCTTCCTCCTCTCCCCAAATCAGCTATGACTTTCCCCAAAGCTTCCTTCTTTCCTTGAGTCCCAAATGGATGTAGGTGCTTCTTAGATGAGAGTTGGACCCAGAGGCAAGGTCAGCAAGATCCTTGAGCAGAAGGGTCTTAGTTCAAGTCTTGGCTTGTCTTTAGGACAAATGTGGATTGAGTTTAAGAAAAACAAGGAATCAGAAGGCCTCAGAAGACTCAGAAATAGAATTTAAGGAAAAGGAATCTAGAAGACCCTGAAGTTTGGGACTTAATAGCTTAAAAAAAATTAAACCCTTATTTTCCATCTTAGAATCCATATTGTGTATTGGTTCCAAGGCAGAAAGGCTGGGCAATGGGGGTTAAATGATTTGCCCAGTTCACACAGCTAGAAAATATCTGAGGCCAGATTTTCTAATAGCTTTTTAAATATAGTAGATGAGAGTCAGTTCTGGTTCAGTGGGAAGGACACTGGATTTGGAGTCAAGTGGCTTAGGCTCAAATTCTGACTCTCCAAGTACTTACCTCTATTATCTTGGACAAATTGCTTTCCTCATTTCCTCATCTTATAAATGAGGAGGTTAAACAAGGTGACTTCTAATGTCTCTTCCAGCCTTTGGGTTTCCTACATTATTACTCTCTCTTTTCAGAGATACTAGAAGTATATAAAGATGACAATGGAGTTGTATCAGCCATGATGGAAGGGAGGCTGCCCGAGATGCCAGCATTAAAGTAAGCAGATCCAGGAAGGATATTGCTCTCAATCCCTCTTTTTTTTTTTTTTTTTTAAACCCTTACCTTGTATCTTAGAATTCATACTATAGATAGGTTCCAAGGCAGAAGAGCAGTAAGGGCTAGGCAGTTGGAGTAAGTGACATCTTAGAAAGTGTCTGAGGCCAAATTTGAACCCCAAAAGTCCCATCTTCAGGCCTGACGCTCTACCCACTAAGCCACCTAGGTCTTCCTTTCTTATGTTATGAAGGACTAAGAATGGGAAGAAAGCAATTTTTCCCTGTGTGAAAAAGTTGCAATTTAAGAAAAATTTTTTTTTCTTTTTTATATTTTTTAAAAATTATTTCAGTTCTAAAATTTCTCTCTCCTTCCATCCATTGAGAAGGCAAGAAATATACACATTATACATGTGAAGTAATGCAAAACATTTCCACATTGATCAGACTTCAAAGAAAGGGAGGAAGAAAGGAAAAAAGGAAGAAAGAAGGAAAAAAGCAAAGAAATAAAAGAAAGAGAAAGATGATATGCTTCAATGTTCTCTTAGTATCCATCAGTTCTTTTCTGGATATGGATAGCATTTTTCATCATAAATCTTTTGTAATTGTCATGGATATATCATATTCAGAGTTGCTAAGTCTTTCACAGTTGATTAATATTGCCATATTGCTGTTACCATATACATTATTCTCCTATTTCTGCCCAATTCACTTTGAGTCAGTTCATATAAGTCTTTAAGTTTTTCTGAAATCTTCTCCTTCATCATTCCTTACAGTACAATAGTATTCCATCACAACCATACACTACATGTTCAACCATTCCCTAGTTGATAGGAATTCCCTCAGTTTCCAATTCTTTGCCACCCCAAAAGCTCTTTTAAATATTTTTTGTACATTTTGTTCCTTTTCTTTTTTCTTTGATCTCTTTGGGTGTACAGAACTAGTAGCAATATTGCTAGATTAAAGAATATGAAGAGTTTTGGAGCCCTTTCTGGAAGCATAGATCTCCAGAAAGAAGAACCAGTTTGCAACTCCACCAAGAGTACATTGGTGCACTTATTTAAAAACAAACAAACAAACAAATGTTAAGGGCATCCCTGACACTAGCACCCTGTTGGGTCAAGTTTGATACTGGAATGAAATAAGATATTCATATGTTCAGTTAACAAAAGAGGTTTACTTAGGTATAGAGCATAGAAACAATACCAGGAAGGATGCAAGAAGCCTGTACTATACCATTGTTCAGGGGGCACCTCTCCAGGCACCTACAGCATGCTGATGAGCCAGTTCAATTCTACGTTGTCCTCTTCTCTCAATTCCCTTCCTCTTTTATCCCATCAAAGATCTTGCCCTTCCAAACTCCAGTCTTGTATTATTCCCAGCCTCTACTGTCATTACTCCTACGCACATACTGCTGAAGGAAGCTGGAGAAAATCATGAAACTGTACTGAGTCCACTGGAAGTTTATGTTACATAATTTTAACTGAATCCTCACTACTGCATCTAGGCAATCTTTTTATACCCATCTAATCAATTCGCAAGGCAGGTAGGTAGCACACTGTATAAAATGCTGGGTCTGGAGTCAGGAAGACTCATCTTCCTCAGTCAAAACCTGACTTTAGACACCTACTAGCTGTGTAACCCTAGACAAGTCACTTAATCTTGTTGGCCTCAGTTTCCTCATCTATAAAATAAGTTGGAGAAGGAAATGGCAAACCAATCCAGTATCTTTGCCTAGAAAATCCCAAAAGGAGGTATGAAGAGTCAGACATGAGTGAAACAATGTGAGTGAAGAGTCAGACATGAGTGAAACAATTAATTCACTAACCCACTCATCACAGCAATTTTTCTAGACTTTTTCATCTCTCCTCAAAACTCCCATAGATCCTCTTCTCTTTTCCTTCTCAGTTAAGAACTTTGCCTCCTATTTCACTGAAAAAATTGGGGCCATTTGAGAAGAGTTCTCTCAGCATCCCCCCCACTCTTATCTCACATCATTCAGATGCTTTGTGCCACTATCTCCTCCTTCACTCGTCTCACAAAGAGAGGTGGCCCTTTTCCTTGCCAAGCCAAACCTTTCTATCTACACAAATTATCCTATTCCATTCTGCCTTCTACAGTAGATTGTCCCCTTCATCATCCCTACTCTCCTTATTAATATTCAACTGTTCCTTGTCTTCTTGGCTGCTCCTACATTTTCTGCAAACATGTCAATGTCTTCCTTAGCTTTAAAGAAAGAAAGAAAGAAAGAAAGAAAGAAAGAAAGAAAGAAAGAAAGCCTCACTTTTCTTCCTCTCTTATCCTTGTTAGCAGCTATGGTGCATCTCTTCCTTTTGTGGCCTGATTCCTTGAAAAAGTTATTTACAATAGGTGCCTCCACTTTCTTCTCTTTCATTCTCCTCTAAACTCTTTGCAGTCTGGCTTATTTCGTCATTCAGTAAAACATTTGTCTCCAATGTTACCCACATTCTTTTTTTTTTAAAACCCTTACTTTCCATCTTAGAATCAAGGCAGAAGAGCAGTAAGGGCTAGGCAATGAGGTTGAAGTGACTTTCCTGGGCTCACCCAGCTAGGAAGTGTCTGAGGCCAGATTTAAACACTGGACTTCCCATCTCTAGGGCTCTCTATCCACTGAGCCAGCCAGCTACCCCTCAGTGTTCTCTTCGTTGCCAGATCTCTTGGTCTTTTCTCAGTCTTCATCCTCCTTAACAGGACCCTTTGACACTGTCAGTCACCCTCTTGCCTTAATACTCCCTTCTGTCTAGGTTTTCTTGACATTGCTTTCTTTTGGTTCTCCTCCTACCTGTCTGACTGCTCTTTCTCTATCTCCTTTGCTGAATATCTATCTTATCTATATCACACCTATTGACCATGGAAGTTTCCTAAGGCTCTGTCCTGGGACTTTTTTTTCTCCTCTACAATTTCATCCATTCCTATGGTTACAATAATCACCTCAATGCAGATGATTTTTCAGATCTACTTGTCCAGCCCTAACCTCTATCCCGACCTCCACTCATATCTGCAATTGCCAAATAGATATCTTGAACTGAATACCTCACAGATATCTTAAATTCAACATATCTAAAACTGAACTCATTATCCTTTCCCCAGACTATCCCCTCTTCTTAACTTCTTTGTTATAGTTGAGTACTATCATCCTTTCAAGTCGCCTAGGCTTATACCCTACATGTCACCATCAATTCCTCCCTCTCTCACACCCCTATACTCAATCAGTTGCAAAGTCCTGTCCTTTCTACTTTTGTAGCATATCTTATATATGCCCCTTTCTCTGATACTGCGGCCACCCTCGTTCATACCCTCATACCCTCATCGCCTTATACCTGGACTGCTGCAATAGCCTGCCGATAGTCTCCCTGCCTCAAGTCTTTCCTAATTCCAATCCACCCCCGACTCAGATGTCAAATTCATCTTCTTAAAGTGAAGGTCGGACCATGTCACTCATTTATTTAATAAACTTTAGTGATTCTTTATCACCACTAAGATACTTTATTTAGCTTATAAAGTCCTTCATAACCGATTCTCTCCCTACCTTTCCAGTCTTCTAATACCTAAATCTCCTCTGTATAATCTATGAACCAGAGATGCTTTCTTTCTGTTTCTCACACACAACACACTGTTTCCCAATTCCAGACATTTCTATTGCCTATCTTCTATTTCTAGAATACTCTCTTTTCATTTCTACTTTGTAAATTCCCTGGTTTTCTTCTCAAGTCCCAGCTCAAGTCACACCATGTATGAGAAATCTTTCCCAAGCCTGCAGAATCTTAGTTTCTTCCCTCTGAGACTAAGTCCAATTTAACCTGCATATTTCTTGCTTCCACAGAGTGGTTTGCATATTGTCTTCCCAATTGGGCTATAACCTCTTTGAGAGCAGGAACTTCCCCCCCCCCCCCCATTCTTTATATTTCCAATGCTCAGCAAAATGTCTGGTACAAGTTGGTGTTTAATAAGAGCTAGCTGACTGACTTATTTTGGCTTTAGTAGACACAATTATAGAAATGTCAGTAGAACTAGATATGGTGATTTGTGTGATCTTGGACTTTTTATAACTTTATGTGACCAGGAAGCTATGAGTTATCACAATATACAGGGGGCCAATCAGGTCATGGAAATAGGTAGGAAATAATATCTTTTGCTGTAGGGAGAAGAGAGGTATGGTATCAACCTATTTTGCGGGGGAAAGAGGAAAGGCATCAACCTTTCTTGTGCTATGGGAAATCATTGGCAGATATTAGTCCTTCACACCTTTATTTAACCAAGAAACTGGAATGCAGGGATAGAAAGTGAAGGGCAAGATAGAAATAATCAACATATCCTGACAGAGTGACCACTGTGGGGAATGTAGTGAGCATTGGTGGAAAAAACAGTCCCTCTTTCACTTCTTGCTGAAATGGGGGAGAGCTCTGTTTGAGAGAGAGAAGGTGTGAAAATGGTTGCCTCTTAGAGCTGTGGCTACTGCTCCTTTTCTGACTGCTGCTATGAATTTTGGGGGCAATGAGGACACAAAAAGGGAGAGAGACTGACTATACCTACTGCTGAGAACAGTAGTGGTGAAACCCTACCTCTTTGTTTCCTACTTTGTGCTAGCTGTCACTGTGCCAACTTCTCTTTCCTTATTTCTTTAAAAAAAAAGTTTGCTTTTTTGTATCAACCAAGTGTTCTTAAAAAGAAACCAGTTTCTCTCAGATATTGTTCACTCTGTGTTCAAGCCAGCATGTACGTGTGTCCTCAGGGAAAGATTAACAGAAGTAGTAAGGGGATATAGTTACTCTGGGGATACATGTAGAGAAAAGGGAACCCTCTTCTTAAATTTCCCTGGGGGGTTCCCTACTGGGGGCTTGAAGAAAACCAAAGAGATTTTATTAAAAGCATATTATTAAACCCTCCCAAAGCAGGGAAAAGATTAAGCCACATGAAATTGGACTGAAATGGATTCCCCTGAGCAAAGAAAGAGTGAAACATTGAGAAAGGAAGAGAGGATTGGTAAGAAGAATCTTTCTCTCTGAACCCATCTGAAGCAGTTGGCCTCAGGCAACTCCTTTCCTACCCTGATATTTCCCTTTTCTGGACAAGTTCAAAGAAAATCTCTCCTGAGGGGCAGAATGAAGATATTGACTAAGAGAAAAACAATGCTCTTTAGGAAGTAGAAAGAAAAAGTAGCTCTGCCCACACAAAGGTAGGAGCCATCCAAGATGGAGCAGCTAATTTTTCTACTCAACTAAATTCCTTCAATACTCAACCATTACTGGAAAGGCACCATAGATTTCTATAACTCCTTTTATGCCTTAGTTCAGTGGTTCTCAAGATGTGTTCTAGGGTAGGAGAAGGAAGTGGGAATATATCCCTGAGGTCCTTTCAAGGAGTCTACAAGGTCAAAATTATTTTGATAATGATAAGATGTTTTCATTTCTAATATGGTAAATATTGATAGATATAACTCACATAAACAGGCTCTTTGGAGGGTCTTTAGTAATTTTTAGTAATATAAAGCAATCCTGAAAACAAAGTTTGAGACCCACTGACTTAGTTTAAAAAAAAAAAAAAAAGAGAGAGAATGAGTGAACTAGATACATTTTAGCTTATTTTTTCCCCCTAAGGTACTACCAACTCCAACATCTCTACAACTCAAGACTATGCAGCAAGCCCAACCACCCCCTACCATCACACCTCCCTTGCTCTCATCCACTTTTCTAAACTTCTCTTCCCTCATCCCATAGAAAACCTCCCCCTGCTGGTAAATACTATTTCCTTGATTTCAGATACACAAGAAAGTTTCCTTTTTGAATATTCCATGGCAGAGTCAGCTTATTAAGATTGTCTCAGAAAGTGTTGTACCCCACCCATGCCCCAACCCCACTCATCTGTCCTAGAGACCACTAACCTACATTGGGTCTGCCTAAATCAAATGAGATCACAGGTTACTGGAGTAAACAGTAAGTTAGAACTTTCCCAATAGCTTATTATCATGGAGGCAAATCGATGGCATGTGTGCCAAAGAGGACACTCAGAGCCCTTTCTGTGGGCACGAGTGCCCTCGCCCTAGTCCAGAGTTTGCCAGAGTTCTTTACTAGAAAGCCAGAGGGGTATGGGGCAGGTATGGTCTCCTCTCCCTCTCCACAGGAGCCTGAGGGCATTTCTCATATCACCCGCCCCTCTAAAAGGTTCATCACTGGCTTATTGGCTTATTTAAGCAACAATTATTATTGAACTCCAGATCTGTCCATCCATCTATCTAACCAACTAGCTTTTCACAGGATCCTATAGAGCTTGAAGGGATTATAGAAACCAATAAATTCAATCTTTCCTGGGAAATTGGAACCCTAAAAGTCAACGGGTCTTCATAACAATTTGAACCCTCTAGAAACTGTCTCAGAAAAATCTCTCAGAGAGTCAGATTTGGAGTTGGAGGGCATAAATTTGAATCCCAACTCTGTGTGATGTTGGGCAAATCAGTTAACCTCTCTGTGCCTCAATTTCCTCTTTTGTGAAATGAAAGGGTTGGACTAAGTGGTTTCTGAAGTTCTTCCTAATTCTAGATCCAAGATCCTTTATTTATGATATGGTAGCACTTGGTGTATCTAATAATGGCCCTATGAATTTCTATTCAGGCAACTAGGTGGTGCAGCAGATAGTGCCATCCTGGGCAAGTCACTTAACCCTGTCTGTCTCAGTTTCCTCATCTATAAAATTAGCTGGAGAAGGACATGGCAAACCAATATCATTGCCAAGAAAACTCCAAATGGGGTCACGGAGAGAAAGACATGATTAAAACAACAAAACGAATTTCCTTTTAATTCAGTTCTGAAAATACCTGCACCTACTATATGAAAAGCATTGTGCTGGAACACCAGGCATCAGTCCTAAAACTTTGTCAAGGATTCTCATAAGACAGTTCCTATGTGAGAAGGGAGGTTTGTTTAAGTAACCACTAAAGTCCAACTTTTGTGATTCAGAATCCTTAATCCTATGACTTGGATTAATAAACGTTACTCCAAAAATATTTGGCATTCAAAAATTATAATTATTCATTTATAATTCTGTGTATTATTCTGCTCCCCACCTAAATTGGAGAAGTTCAGATGGAAAAGGGCCATTAAAGGAGAGAGAAGATAATAATTGTTCACTTATGTTTAACACTTTAGAGCTTTTAGAGCACTTTCATGCTCATTCACAGAATCACAAAATTTAAAACTGGAATAGAACACAATGGCCAGCTAGTCCAACATATCCCCTAAAGTAATTCTTCCTATAATGTATCCCACCAATTGTCACTTAGTCTCTGCCTGAAGATTTCTACTGAGGAGGAGCCCATCATCTTCTGAAGCAGTCCATTCCACTTTGGGACATTGATAGGAAGTTTTTTTCTGACTTGAAACCCAAATGTGCTTCCTTGAAACTTCTACACTTTGTTCATGGCTCTGTCTCTTAGGGACAAAAAGAATAACGTTAATCCATCTTCCACATGATAGCCCTCAATCTATCCTTCCAACAGTCCTATAGAAGAGACAAAGCATTATTACCCCTATTTTACAGATAAAAATGGGGACTCATAGAAATGAAGGTAGTTCCCCATGATTACATGACTTGAACCTAGGTCTTCTTGCTCCCAATGTACCACTATACAAGGCTGCCTTTCAGAATGTCACACTATCCTGCAGACAATGGTCCAACTAGATTATTGCTCCATTTTGTGGACTGAAGTAGTTAAAGACCATTACTTTTTCCTTCAGATTCTTTGTTCCTTAAAGACTTCAACTTTTATTGGGAAAAAGGCCATTCTCCCTGTTGAAGTCCTCTCTCTTTTCTCCCACTCTATATCTCAAAACACCTTGACATCCTTCCTTTTCTCTCTTCCTTTACTCTGGTGTCTGATGAAGAAATGACCTTTCTTGCCAAGACCAAACCATCTATTTGTACCCTCAATTCTATCCCAGTAAGATTAACCCTACAAACATCTCCTCTCTCTTCTTAATTTTTACTCTTTCCTTTTCTACTGGCTTTTTTCTTGATGCCTAAAAACATGCCCAAGTCTCTTCTATCCTTAGAAGCCTCACTTGACCTTAACATTTCCTCAAGCTATCATCCTTTATTCTGCTTTTTTCTCAGTTAAATTTTCTATGCTTATTGTTTCTACTTCCTCTCCTTTCGAGCTCTTGTGATCTGTTTTCTGATATCATTAACTGAAACTACCTTCTCCAAAGTTACCAATGACACTTCAAATCATTTAATCCAATGTTGTTTTCTCAGTCTGTGTCCTTTGTAGCTTCTGGGTAGCATTGACACTATTTTTTTTTGTAGTTTTCTTAGTACTATTTTCCATTGCTTTTTCTTCTACCTGTCTGGGATGTATGGGATAACCAGCATCTCTAGTGTGAGGGCTTGCTGAGTCCTTTTCAGGGCATTTCATCCACCTTACTTTCAACTAACTCTCATCTGTAGCTCTATGGAGTTGTAGCATGTACCAGACTCCATTAAAACCATCATGGTAGATGAAACCAGGTTGAGGATAATTGGCAGGTCTCAAACCTGTTGATGAGTTAGAGGGATGTTTATCCCAAGAATGGGAAGACTCTTCCCATTTCCCCAGAAGAATGGTCAGATGAGAACAGCCATGAAGGCAGTGGAAGCAGGTGCTATGAGGTGCTTAGAGCTTGGTCAGACACTGAAGATGCCACAGTCATCCACTATCCCAACCATTGCCATTTGTCCTAACTTTTTGTCTTGCCATTGGACTCTGGAAGAAAGAGTGAGGCTGATGATTTTGTGCAACTCTGCCTCACTTAAATCTAATTCAAGTGCAAGTCAAGACATCTCCCTATGATATCATTAGTCCTCTTCACTGCAAAAAATGTTCAATTGTCATCTGAAGATTATTCCAATCTAAAGATAAAGTCCTAGTCTTTCTGCTGAGTTTTTGTCCTGCGTAACCAACTACCTACCAGACATTTTGAATTAGATGCTCCTTAGGCCACTTATACTCAGTGTGTCTGAAACAGAATTCATTATCTTTTTTTTTCAAACTCCTACCATCTATCTTGGAATGAATACTAAGTACTAGGCAATTGGAGTTAAATGACTTGCAGAGGGGCACACAGGTAGGAAGTGTCTGAGACCAAATCTGTCTACTGAGCCACCTAGCTGGCCCTGAACTTATCGTGTTTTTTTGAAAATTCTCCTCTATTGCTCCCCTATTTCTGTCAAAAGCAGTACCTTCCTTCTAGTCACCTAAGTTTACCACTTCAGAGTCATCCTCAACTGTTTGCCATCCATTATTCCATACTCCTCACGTCTATAACCATAACATCTCTCACATCCTTCCCCTTTTCTCCACTTACATGGCTACTTCTCTAGTTTAGACTCTAAACACCTTTTGCCTGGACTATTCTAATAGTCTCCTAATTGGTCCCCCTGCCTTGTCTCTCTCATTTCCAATATAGCCTCCTCATAGCTACAAAATGAGATCCTTAAAGCACAGATCTAACCATTTCACTTCCCTGCTCATTAAGCTCCAGTGGCTCCCCATCACTTCCAGGATCAATCATAAACTCTCATATTTGACCTTTAAAGCACCTTCACAAACTGGTCACTGCCTCCCTTATCACACATTACTCCTTCACTCACTTTTTTTTTAAACCCTGACCTTCTGTCTTAGTATCAATTCTAAGATATATAAGAAGGGCAAGAACTAGGCAATCAGGATTATGTGACTTGCCCCGGGTCAAACATCTAGAAATTGTCTGAGGTCATATTTGAACCCAGGTCCTCCCAACCTTCACCCACTTTTCATTCTAGCTAAATTGGTCTACTTGTTATTCATCATATTTTCTATTTTCTGTCTCTACCACCATGTGCCTGGAATATACTCCTCCTTAATCTCTGCCCCTTAGAATCCTTAGCTATCTTCTGAATTCAATTCAAGTGCTACCTCCTCCATAAAGCCTTTTCTGATCCCCCATAGCTCAGCCACTAGTGCTACCACTTAAAATTATCTTGCATTTACTTTTCATATGTTTTGCATATATTTATATTGTTTTACATATGGTGTTTCCCTCAACATATATGAACTCTTTTAGGCTAGGGTATTTCATTTGTGTCTTTGAATTCCCAGAACCTAGCATCGTTCCTGGCCCACTGAAGGCACTTAATAAACACTTATACTTGAATTGATTGACCACAGAACCACTTGTAACCTTCTTGAGTGCAGTTCCATGAATGAATGCCTGGTTTTTTCTTCTCTGCTATATCGGATTTCCTCCCAGTGCTTCCTCAAACCCTTAGAAAATGTCCACAGTCGGTCATCCTGCTTTTACCAGCAAGCTAGACCTCTTGGACTATGAGCCAAATCGTCCCTCAGCACAGCTTTTGGTGACTAAGATGTCTCCAAACTCATTCACATTTCAGTTCCAACCATTGCTGCATTTGGTTTCTGTGATTCATTGATTTGAGATCCCATGAACTTTTTTTTTAATACCCTTACCTTCTTAGAATCAATACTGAATATGGGGTCCAAAGCAGAAGAATGGTAAGGGCTTTATAGTTGGGGTTAAGTGACTTGCTCAGGGTCAGACATCTAGGAAATGTCAGAGGTAAGATCTGAATCCAAGACCTATTTCCAGGTCTGCTTCTCTATCCATTGAGCCACCTACCTGCCTCAATTGCATGAACTTTTAAGAATAAAGTCATTGGCAATCATCTTAAGTGTTTCCGGGTTTGAGGAGGTAAGCATGATTGCTCTAAAATGTATTTAAATCTACAGGCAGTTCCTGTCCAGAAGAAGGTCTTGTTTGTGTATGTGCAAGCTTTTAGTTTCTCATATTTTCTGGCAATAATAGACCAAGTGTTTTCTTAGTGTCTTATGAATAGCATCACCTGACCATGTATGTTTCCTAATTCCCTTCTTCTGTATCTTTCCACTTATTATTCCTTCTACCTTTTATATGCCAATCTTATATCTCTTACTCATCAAAATGCTTCTTATCCCTCAAGACATAGCTAAGATGCGACATAAGAGTTCTCTATGATACCTCTAAGAACACTTTGCAGATATTTGTTGCTGGAAGTGGTCTCTCCCTTCTAGGAACTCTCATAATATTTTAGCCCATCTCCTTTTTTAGAAATTACAGTCATTTATTCATTTGGCAATTGTTTCTTAAGTGCCTGATACTTACAAAGCACTGTGGAGCGGGTACAAAAATTAAGGCACCCTCAAGGAGCTCAAAATCTAGCAGAGGGAATTTGATCAATACTGTATACTGCCTGCACTGACCATCATCCTTATCTCCCTTCCCCTTACCCCATCCTTGGACTCCACCATGAGACTCTGGGCTCTGATAGGTGAGCTTTCTCCTTATCTTGTCAAGAACCAGGTCTTCTTACCATTTCCTGACCAGCTCCACACCAAACCTCTTAATGCTTTCCCCCTTTCTAGATGCCTTTTAAGTATTATCTTCCCTTTTTAGAATGTAAGTTCCTGCTTTTTGTGATAGCAAAGAACTGAAGGAAAAAAGGTAGATACCCTTCATCTGGGGAATGACTAAACAAATTTTGGTACATGGAAGATTACATAAGAAATTACAAATATAGTGAATACAGAAAGACTTACATGGACTGATGCACAGTGAAATGAGCAGAGCCAAGAAAACAATGCATACAATGATCTAGCAATGGAAAAAAACAACCACCACCAAATAGTTGAAAGTGAACATTGAAAAATTATAAAAAACAAATTTGGCCTCAAAGAAAACACCTCCCTACACTCTTTGAATAGATGAAAGATCCACAGGTGTGAGACATCACATATAGATTCAACTTTTAAAAATTTATTGAACAGTTTTGATTTTTTCCTCTTTAAAAAGATTCTTTGTTATGACAGACAGTTCTCTGGAAGCAGGGGTTGAGGGAGGAATACAGAGAGCAGTTTTAGGCAATGTCAAAACAAATGATATCAATGAGTATGTTTTTTTTTTAAATATAAGCTCTTTGAGGGCAAAGACTGTCTTACATTTGTTAACACACTCAACAGTGCTTAGCGCATAACAAGTATTTAATAAATGCTTATCTCTCTAGCTACAATAATTATAATGCAGAATAGACTATAAAAAGACAGTGAAAGGTTTAAGATGCTGTGCAAGGTCTAAGGAAGATAATGTTTTTGTCCTCTGCCTTAGTTTCTTTTCTTAGCTCCCACCGTGCTATCATAGAACCAAGAAACACAATAAACATTCAACAAAGGTCTGTTGATGGAATAATAATTTTTCTTCTAGCTGCAACTTATCTTTGGAATCAAACCCAAATTCAAGCTCTGTTCTTTTCAACTTGAGTGATCTTTGTCAAGTCACTTAATCATTCTAGGGCTCAGTTCCCTCATCTTTAATATCATGTTGTTGTGGTTCATTGTTGTTTCCCTCAAATATATGAGACAATGTGCCACTGTATTAATTAACCAATCAAGGGAGATCAAATGAACTAGGTGCAATATCTGAATTAGCCAAGAGATAGTATTCTCCTTGAATTATCTATCATCCTAGTCCTCTTGAATCATTCTAAGGTGCTAGTTGGGGGTGTGGGTGAGGCGTATCGCTCTTTGTAATATGCTACAATATTCCTGTCCATTAGAGACCTCTCCAGCTTGCAAACTCCTAGGATATCCTTATCCTGTTCCTCACCACAACATGTTAGGTCATCATTTCAAGCTTGGGTCAGAAGTGGCTTTTGTGGTAATCTCTCACTGATTAGGTTCAGTTTCTCCTAGGAGATGAAATGGAATATTATTCAAAATATTAAAATATGAAATCTGCTCTCTGTAGTTGATTCATAGCACAGATGTCTTCCTCTCTCTCAGGTAACCTCCTAATGTATTCATAGATTAAAATAAAAACCATATACATAATTTATTGCACATAAAATAGAAAAGAAACTAGATCCCAATACTCTTATATAGGTATAAGCGCCCCCACTTATATTTTAAACCAACTCCTTTTCCTACCTCTCTCCAAGAACTTTGGGTAGATCCAAAGGTTATCCTGATAAGACATACCAGTATGGCACATAAAGTAAAGAAGTGAGACCACCTAAGATATTAGAGGAAGAAAGAACAAAAGGGCTCTAATCTTTCCTACAGTTCAACAGAGACCAAGAAAATGTACCAGACTGAGTCCTATTTGGAAAATCCAAGAAAAAATCAGTCAATAAACTTTTTTCCATTACATGTCCACAAAAGGAAAAAGGCAGAGAGATCCATGAGTATGGGGGAATTGGGTCTTGATAGGAAGGTGCCTGGTGTAGCATGGGACTGAACTGGAGTTTTTGCCTAAGGCAAAAAGAGATCCAGGATCCAGTACAGAGAGGGGCTGATTTTGTGTAGGAAGCACAAAGATTTGTCAACTAGAAATCCTGTTTCTCCTAACTAACTAATTCTCCTAAGAGTTAGGTGGCAACAATTGTAATTATGATCTCAAACAAACAGTCAAAATAGGCTTAATTAAAATAACCAAAATAGGACAACAACATTATGCTGAAAGAAATTAGAAAGAGCGAATTAATATCAATATCAAATGTTTTTTTAGTGCCATAGCATCCAAATACTTAAAGGAAAAGTCAAATCACTTAGTTAGAAATAGCAAAACTAATAATAATGGGGGAACCTCATGTATCTCTTTCAGACATAGACACATCCAATAAAAATAAACAAGAAAGATATTAAGGCCTTGAATATAATTTTACAAAAGTTAGTTATGATAGCTATCAGGAGAATATTGAATAGGAATAGAAAGAAGTATATTTACTTTTCAGCTATATATAGCACCTTTACAAAAATTGATTAGGTGTTAGGACACAAAAGCCTCACAAGCAAAGGCAGAAAAGCAGAAATATTAAACACATATTTTATGGACCATAATGCAAGAAAAATTATATTCAATAAAAAGCCACTTATATTAATTGAGGATTAAATAGTTTAATCTTAAAGAATAAATGGGTTAAAGAATAAATCATAAGGGGCAGCTGGGTAGCTCAGTGGATTGAGAGTCAGGCCTAGAGATGGGAGGTCCTAGGTTCAAGTCCAGCCTCAGACACTTCCCAGCTGTGTGACCCTGGGCAAGTCACTTGACCCCCATTGCCCACCCTTACCACTCTTCCACCAAGGAGCCAATACACAGAAGTTAAGGGTTTAAAAAAAAGAATAAATCATAAAAACTATAGCTAAGTTCATGGAAAGAAGACTGTCTATCTAATGGATCACAAGCCAAATAAAACAATAACAATCAAAACAATTTAGTATTGGTTAAGAAATAGAGAGGTTGATTAGTGAAACAGATAAAGTATCTAATTTAGAGAAATAAACAAGAAGTCAAGCCTAGTGTTTGATAAATCTAACAAACAAAGCTACTGGGGGAAACACTCACCATTGAGAAAAACTTGTGGGAAAACTGGAAAGCAAAAACTATGCATAAACCAACATCTTACATTGAATAAAAAGAAGCTACAAATGGATATATGACTTAAAGATAAAAAGTGTCTTCATAATCAAATTAAAGGAGCAAGGAAGAAATAACTTTTCAGATCTATTAATGAGAAAATTTAATGACTAAACAAAAGATAGAGAGAATCATAAAAGATAAAATGGATAATTTTGACTAAACAAGGTTAAATTTTTCATACAAATAAAGACAATGAAGCTAAAATTAGAAGATAATCTAGTAACTGAGGAGGAAGATCTTTAAAGCATATTTCCCAGAAAATATCTAATTTCCAAGATATATAGGTAACTGATTCAAATTTACAAGAATAAGAGTTATTCCTTAATAGAAAAATTGTCAAAGAATTTGAAAAGCTGATTTTCAGAGGAAGAAAAATCCAAGCTATCAATAGCCAGTTTTGAAAGTTGCTTTTGTTGTTCAGTCATTTCAGTCATGTCTGACTCTTTGTGATCCCATTTGGGATTTTCTTTGCAAAGATACTGGATGGTTTGCCTTAGAAAATAGAAAAAAAAAAAGATTTCAAATGACTAATAATTAGAGAAATGCCATTAAAAACAAATTAGAGATTCCATCTCACATCTGGTTGTCAAAATGTATTTTTTAAAAAGGGTGCAAATTAAAAACTGGAAAATGAGGGTATGTCCATCAATTGGGGAATGGCTGAAAAAATTGTGGTATCTGTTGGTGATGGAATACTACTGTGCTCAATGGAATAATAAACTGGAGGTATTCCATGTGGACTGGAATGACCTCCAGGAATTGATGCAGAGTGAAAGGCACAGAACCAGGAGAACATTGTACACAGAGACTGATATACTGTGGTAAAATAAAATGTAATGGACTTCTCTACTAGCAGCAATGCAATGACCCAGGACAATTCCGATGAATTTATGGAAAAGAACCCTACCCACATTCAGAGGAAGAACTATAGGAGTAAAAACACAGAAGAAAAACAACTGCTTGAATACATGGGTTGATGCAGACATGATTTGGGAAGTAAACTCTAAATTACCACCCTAGTACAACTATCAATAATATGGAAATAGGTCTTGAATGATGACACATGAAGAAACCAGTAGAAATGCACATTGGCTATTGGGGGGGGGGGAGTTGAGTAAGAACATTGAATCATGTAACCATGGGAAAATTTTTTCTAAAAAAAAATAAAAATTTTAAAAAAGGATGCAAATTAAAGGAACTTTGAGGTTCCTTTTCACACTCATCAAATTGGCAAGTTTACAAAAAAAGAAAATGACAAATGATGGAAGGACTGTGGGAAAACAGGTATATTAATGCACTATTGGTAGATCTGTGAATTATTTCAGGCATTATGGAAAGCAATTTGTAACTATGTAACTAGTAACTATTTTACTAAACTATGCATATTCTTTCACTTCAGTAAACTAAGGAAGACATTTGCTTATCACCATGATAAAAAATAAAAGCTATTATTTCTATAGCCCTTTAAGTTTTGATATGCAAGATTTAATTTGATCTTCATAGAAACAAGTGATATAGATCCTATTATTAACCCCATTTTACAGATAAGGAAACTGAGATAGAGTAAATAACTTGCTGAAGGGCACATAGTACCTAAGGTGGAATTCCAATCTAGGCCTTCCTGGCTTCCTATCTCCTCACTATATCATGCTGCCCCAGAGGTGTCATGCTATGCCACACTTTTTGTTTCTTTTAATATTGGCACCTTATTTTGTAAAACCCAGTAGAATTGCTTGTTGGCTATTGGAGGGGGGTGAGAGGAGGGAAGGGAAAGAACATGAATCATGTAACCATGGAAAAATTTTCTTAATTAATCAATAAAAAATTTACAAAATATATTGGCATGATCCAACCATTCTGGCTGGCAATTTGGAACTATGCTCAAAGGGCTATAAAAGAATGCCTGCCCTTTGATCCAGCCATACCATTGTTGGGATTGTACCCCAAAGAGATGAGATCATAAATAAACAGACTTGTACGAAAATATTTATAGCTGCACTTTTTGTGGTGGCAAAAAACTGGAAAAGGAGGGTATGTCCTTCAATTGGGGAATGGCTGAACAAATTGTGGTATATGCTGGTGATGGAATACTATTGTGCTCAAAGGAATAATAAACTGGAGGAATTCCAGGTGAACTAAAAGACCTCCAAAAACTGATGCAGAGCGAAAGGAGCAGAGCCAGAAGAACATTGTATACAGAGACTGATACACTGTGGTAAAATAGAATGTAATGGATGTCTGTACTAGCAGCAATGCAATGACCCAGGACAATTCTGAGGGATTTATGGTAAAGATGCTACCCACATTCAGAGGAAGGACTGCAGGAGAGGAAACAGAAGAAAAAACAACTGCTTGAATGCATGGGTTGAGGCGGACATGATTGGGGATGTAGACTCGAAACTACCACACCAATGCAACTACCAACAATTTGGAAATAGGTCTTGATCAATGACACATGTTAAAACCAGTGGAAATGCACATCGGCTGTGGGGGGAGGGGAGCTCAGGGGGTGAAGGGGAAAGTAAGAGCATGAATTATGTAACCATGATAACTTTCCTAAAAAATAAATATTAATAAATGTTTAAAATATATATATTGGCACCTTACTCCATATATGGTAGCATCAACAACTTCTGGATGAGTGACAATCATGTTCGTCAGCCATCTTTATTGAATTAAGCCTTCCATTTTCTCTGGCCACTAGATGGCAACATGGCTGTTTCTGAGTGTTTCTTCCTGGGGAAGGTCATCCTTAATAGGTAGCAAATAATTTTGGTAGAAAAGCTGGACTTCCCATTTGGTGCCCTATCTTGAAGACAGTCAGACACAACAGATGCCAAGTCTTGTTTTTGAAAGTTAATTTTGTTGTTCAATCATTTGAGTCATGTCTGACTTTTCATGACCCCATTTGGGTTTTCTTGGCAAAGATTCTAGAGTGGTTTACCATTTCCTTCTCCAGCTCATTTTATAGATGTGGAAACTGAGGCTAACAGGACTAAATGACTTGCTCCTGGGTCCCACAGCCAGTAAGAGTCTGAAGCCAGATTTGAACTCTGGAAGATGAGGCTTCTAGGACCACTATTCTTTCCACTGCACCATCTAGCTGCCATGGATACAAAGATGAAATAATCCACATTTCCTCTCAAGGAGCCTGTAGACTAATAGGGTAGCTAAAATGTTTCTTATTTAGATCTTTCAGTGAATCTGTATTCTCAACTTTTCAAACAGATTTCAATTTAAGTCATGTATCCAAATCACTATAATCCATGACAGAACATGGAACTGAGCTTTACACAGGCCCACATGACCTGAAATGGAAACATCCATGAAGAAGATGCCAAAGACCAATTTCTGGAAGAAGACATTCTGTGTTTGCCTACCATGTATTTGGAAGCAGCACTCTTTATTGACTGTGTAGCCCAAACTTATGCCTGATGGGAGCATAGTTGCTCTTTCTTTCTAGGAGTCTAGGGGTCTAGACCTTCATAGTGTTATGGATACAATCAGCCAATTTAGGGGAAAGGGGGAAGGTTCACCTTTACATTTACCTTAAGCCTTGTGGTCCTGAGAAAGAGGCTCGAGGTTTTGGTGTGTTTTGTTTGTCTTTTTCAGCTCAATGTCGTCTAAATAGAATCCATGTATATGGGAGTTCAAACTACAGTGACCTTAGAACCAGGATTCTCAGTCAGATATTGTTGCCAGCACGACAACAACAACAAAAAAAACCCTAAAAAACCAGGGTGCTAGGATGTAAGCCCAGGGGAGCTTTGTACTTGGAATTTGGTGATATTTTGCTATGAACTAACTGAATTAAGCTATGAACCTCATTAATCTCCCTCTTTAGAGCTGAGGTGATAAGGGGAATTATGCTCTCAGGTGTTGGAGGAATATTTGTACGTTTGTCTTTGCTATACTTTTGACATAAATATTCCTTTATAAAAGTTAATCCAATATGTTAAGTCATTAAATAGAATTGGGGTGCTGGGGATGCTTAAAATTGGGGAAATACAAAAAAAGGGGAAATACATTGATGGAGGATTGAGCCAATGGCAGATAATAAACTCCTTGAACCCCTTAGTAATGAACAATAAGGGCAGCCAGGAGACTCAGTGGATTGAGAGCCAGGCTTAAAGATGGGAGGTCCTGGGTTCAAATATGACCTCAGATACTTTCTAGCTGTGTGGCCTTTGGCAAGTCACTTAAACCCTTTTACCCAATCCTTACTACTCTTTTGCCTTGGAACCAAAACAAAGTATTGATTCTAAGATGAAAGATAATTTTTTAAAGAGTAATGGAGAACCTTTGACAAAATACAACACCCATTCCTATTTAAAATACTAGAAAGCTTAGGCCTTTCCCTAAAATAATCAGTAGTATCTAAAACCATTAGCAAGTATCATCTGCAATGGGGATGTTAGAAGCCTTCCCAATAAGATCAGGATAGAAGCAAGGATGCCCATTAACACCACTATTATTTAATATTGTACTATTAAATATTAGCTTTAGCAATAACAGAAGAAAACAAAATTGAAAGAGTTAAAGTAAGCAATGAGGAAACTAAACTATCACTCTTTGCAGATGATATGATAGTATATTTAGAGAACCCTAGAGGATCAACTAAAAAACTAGTTGAAATAATAGCCTTAGCAAAGTTGCAGTCTACAAAATAAACCCACATAAATCATTAGCATTTCTATATATTTCCACCAACCAGCAGCAAGAGTTAGAAAGAGAAATTCCATTTAAAATCACTTTAGACCAGTGATGGGCAAACTTTTTAAAAAGGGGGCCAAAGGAAAGGGTCAGTCTGTATCTAAGACAACTCCTTCAAAGTTCCATTGTATTGAATCCTATTCATTGTATTCGTCAGATTAGGAATAATGTCCCGTAGCCTGATAAAACATTTCATATTGGCCATCACTGCTTTAGACAATATAAAATACTTGGGAATTATATGAACACAATTACAAAACACTTTTCACACAAAGTTAGAGGTAAATAATTGGAAAAACATTATTTACTCATGGGTGGGCCAAGCTAATATAATAAAAATGACAATACTACCTAAATTAATTTACATATTCAGTACTATACCAATCAAACTACCAAAAAACTATTTTTATAAAACTAGAAAAAAAATAACAAAATTCAACTGGAAGAACAAAAGATCAAGAATATCAAGGAAACTAATAAAAAAAATGTGAAGGCTGGTAGCCTAGCAGTACTAGATCTTAAACTGTATTATAAAGCAGTAATCATCAAAACAATCTGGTACTGGCTAAATCCAAAGATCTCAGCTTTTGGAATAAGAACCCACTATTTGACAAAAACTTTTGGGAAAATTGAAAAACAGTATGGCAAAAATTAGGTATAGATCAATATCTCATACCCTATGCCAAGACACGGTCAAACGGGGTATATGATTTAGACATGAAGGGTGGCATAAGAATAGTTTACCTGTCAGATTTATGGAGAAGGGAAGAATTTATGACTAAACAAGAGATAGAGAACATTATAAGACGTAAAATGAATAGCTTAGATTATGTTAAATTAAAAAGGTTTTGTACAAACAAAACCAATGCAACCAAGATTAGAAGGGAAACAAAACTGGGGAAAGTTTTGTGTAACAAATTTCTCTAGAAAAGATAAATTTCTCATTTCTCAAATATATAAAGAACTAAATCAAATTTATAAAACTATAAATCGTTCACCAACTGACAAATGGTCAAAGGATAGGAATAAGCAGTTTTTAGATGAAGAAATCAAAGCTATCAATAATCATATAAAAATGTTCTAAATCTCTCTTGACTAGAAAAATGCAAATTAAAACAACTCCCACATATCAGATTAGCAAATATGACAGTAAAGGAAAATGATAAATGTTGGAGATAATGTGACAAAATTGTGATACTAATACATTGCTGGTGGAGTTGTGACCATTCTGGAAGGCAATTTGGAATTATGCCCAAAGGGCTTTAAAACAATGCATACCCTTTGTTACAGTAATAACCACTACTAGGTCTGTATCCCAAAAAGATCCAAAAAAGAGGGAAAGGACCTACTTGTACAAAAATATTTTCAGCTGCTCTTTTTTTTGCGATGGCAAAGATTTGGAAATTAAAGGAATGTATATGATAGTGATGGAATACTGTTTACTGTAAGGAATGATGAACAAGATGATTTCAGTAAGAGCTAGAAAGACCTTCATGAACTTAAGTAGAGTAAAATGAACAGAACCAGGAGAACATTGTACAGAGGAGCAGCAATATTGTGGAATGATCAACTGTGATAGATTTAGCTGTTATTAGCAAGGACCCAGGACAGTTCTGAGAGATTTATGACAAAGAATGCTATCTACTTCCAGAGAAAAAACTGTTAGAGTCAAAATGCAGATGAAAGCATATGATTTTTCACTTATTTATTTGGTTTATGTTTGGGGGTTTTGGTTTCATAAGATCACTCACACATGGAAATATGTTTTGCATGATAATACATGTATATCCCAGATAAAATTGCTCAAGTTCAATCATATAAGTTAGAAAAACTTGTGTGGAAATTGGTTATTACATGTAGTTGGCAAAAAATAAAAGAAAAATAAAATAGTTAAGGGGAAAAAAACAAAATAAAATAACAACAAAAAAAGGAGTAATGGAGAACTCCGGAGGAGGAGCAAAATGTAACATTCCTGGTTTTTAAGCAGTAGAGGACAGGGTAGTCACCATTATAAGAATAAAGGAGCATTGCAGACAATGCTATGAGAAATTTAAGCACATCAAAATTTCTATGACCTTGGGGAAATCAGGAAAGGCTTTGTGGGGGAGGCAATACTTGGGCTGGGAATCACAGGAATCAAGGGATTTCAGCAGATAGAGATAGAAAGAATTCTATTCTAGACAAATGGAGAACAGTATGAGTAAAAGCCAATGGATCATTTTTCAGAGTTGAAAGGAGAGGATCATTGCCATACTTTTTTTTTTATTTTTCCAAGAAACAGGTATTATTGAATCATACTTTCCAACAACTTATATGATCATTTCAGAAATTACTTATTTTCATGTGTAGGTAGCACTGGCTTCACATGATCCTTGAACTTCACAATTTCCCAGGTGTGGGAAGTATAGGGTGTTCAGGGAGGCATAGCACTTCTGATGTGAGGGTTTGTTGAGCCTTCTGCGGGGCTGCTCCATCCCCCTTTTCTGTCACCCAGCTTTTACCTGTGGCTTTAAGAAGCTGTAGCACTCACTTTGGCCACGCTGGCAGGCAGGTTAAAGCAGGTTGAGGGTAAATGATGGGCTCATCCCTGTCTTTGAGGAATGCCTACCCCAAGCATGCCAAGACTATTCTTGGCAGAATGGGCAGATGAGAACAATTTATTCCAAGAGCCATGAAAGTGGTAGGAGCAGACACTGTGGAGCATTTAGAACTTGGTCAGACATTGAAGATGCAAGGTAATCTGCTGCATCCTAGCTACTGCCAGTAGTCCTGACTTTTGTCTTGCCACTGGACTTAGATGACTCTGGAAGAGAGGGAACCTGATGACTTTGTGCAACTCTGCCTCACTTACATCCAATTCACATACAAGTCAAGACATGCCATTTGTCTTCAAAAAACAAAGGCAGAACAACAACAATCCCAGACTTAGTGTAGGGTATTTGGGGCAATTTTAGCTATGCAATATAGTTGCAGACCTTGTCCAATAATTCTCTACCTACAGTCTAGTAACCATAAATCAAACAGTTGCTTTCAACTAGGACAGGTAGATAGTGAAGTAAATAACAGGAAACACTTCCATGTATAAAGCAGGATAATCTCCCACAGATCCAACATCACCAGTAGGGGAGAGAGAAGGAATGCTAATATTCCTAGAGTTGCTTTCTATTACCTCTCCTGCTTCCTCCTTCTAGCAACCAACTACTCTGTACTAGTATTTCTCCATTCTATCTCTGTAGTTATCATTCTAATTTACTCCCAAATATACTACTCATTGCATCATTACTGAGCTGATGCTGCCATCTGTGGTGTCTGTTGTATTGATGGGGTTTATTGCTCCAAGATACTACTCTTTTCTGAGACTGCCCAGACAATATGCCCAGGACTAATCAACATATTTTAGCTTTTTTGTTGACTAGACCCACTATTATACCAGCCAGCACACAAAAGGGTCCCTCAGGTCATAGACTTTTTTTTTCTGGATCCCACCCGCTGATCCCTTTGAGTGAGAATTTCCCCTGGCTTCCCAGATTAGGGAGAAATTCCTTTCTATTCCTATCCTGTTCCAGGCAGCTAACTCCAAGGCCATGTAAATTACCTTGAAATTTTGATAAACTTTAAGGAAACAATGAAGGAGGCAAAAAGGGAATACAGGAACTTTGTTCCTACCGCTATGCCCTATATTCCTCTAATACTTGTCTAATTGAAATTTAATCTTAAAAAAAACCAACTCACTAAAACCATAGATTTGTTTCTATGTACCTAGACTTTGTTAATGAATTTATAAATAATTGAATTAAAAATATTAAGCCTTATTTTATTCAAAGTATTGTGCTGGGCATAAGGATATGAAATTTAGATTAGACACAATTTCTGCCTTCCTAAAACTCACAACTCGGTCATGAAACAAGATGCATACACAGATAACTATAAAATTACATGATAAGGGCTTTAGGAAGTACAAAAAATGTTTTGTGAGGACTAAAATAAAGAAGGTCATTATTAACTAGGATGATCAAAAAAAGCTTCTGAAGGAGGTGGCTTTTTTTTTTTTTTTTTTTTTTTTTTGGTTTTAAGAGTTGGATAGGAATTCAACAAGTCAAAAGAGAGAAATAAGTTATTCAGTGATAGGGCTCAGTGTAGACAAGAGAACAGAAAACAGGAAAGTGTTAGTTTACAGATGGGCTGTGAGTACTTGGGTTTAGATAGACTATAAAAGAATATGCGAGATTAGATGGAATGATAGCAAAATTGCTGGACCTTGGGTCAGCAAAGCCCTTGATTCAGATCTTACCTCTGATACAAGATGTAGCTATAGATAAGATGTACTCTGAATTCCAGTTTCCCTATCTTTAAAATTACAATAATATCTTAGTATTTCTATCACAGGGATTTTGTGATGATCGTACGTGCTAATATATGTAAAATATTTTGCAAAACATAAAGTACTGCATATAAATATTAGCCGTTATGATAATTACGACTGCAAAGGTAGGTGGAGGTCAGAATGTTGAAGATCTTGAATGCCAGGAAAAAGAAATTAAATTTTACTCAGAGAGAAGTTAGAGGCCCTAAAGGGTTTGAAATGGTTTTTTATTAATGCCTTTACGTTTTTTCATAGCAGAGTAATTTCCCTTTAGGCCATCTTAGAATTCTCCCCTTTAGCAAAGAAAAACAATCAAATAAAAAAAAGTCAAATAAAACTCTTCTCCTGGCTCTGCTTCTGACTTTCTGTACTTTGCCATCATACCTTAGCTACTGCCTCATTCCGGGGCCAACTAGGTAGCTCAGTGGATTGAGAGCCAGGCCTAGAGATGGGAGGTCCTAGGTTCAAATCTGGTCTCAGACACTTTCCAGCTACTGCCTCATCCAACACCCACTGCCATGCTGGTCCTTTTCTCCCATTGATGAATTCCAACTTGGGTTTCCAGTCAGACTGGCCATATTCTGTGCTTCTAACTTTGCCAACTTCATCAATACCATATCCCAGTGTGTTTTTCCCCCCTCTCCAACTCTTTCAGTTCCATTTTGTATGTTGTCTCCTCTCATTAGAATGTAAGCTCCTTGAGGGTAGGAACCTTTCTCTTTTTTCTTTTGTTTGTATTTGCATCCTCAACACTTAGCACAGCCCTTGACTTGCCTAAACCTGACCAATATAATCCACTGATTTGTGGATTTCATATTTGGCTATTGCACTAATCCAAATTTAAATTACATATTTCTTTGTTTTTATTCATGTTATTATAGTCATTTGTTGTTTTTCTGGTCTTCCTATTTTGCTCAATATCAGTGCATACAAATCTCAAATTTGTCTGAATTCCTCATATTATTTCCTATAGTGTGATAATATCTCATTATGAGAGCAGCTGGGTGACTGGCTCAGTGGACCTGGCCTAGAGATGGAAGGTCCTAGTTTCAAATCTAGCCTCAGATATTTACTAGCTGTGTGACCCTGGGCAAGTCACTTAACCTTAATTCCCTAGTCCTTACCACTCTTCTGTCTTGGAACCAATACATAGTATTTATTGTAAGACGGAAGGTAAGGGTTTAATAAAAATAATAACATCTCATTATATTAATATAATACAATTTGCCCAATTCTTCCCCAATTGACAGATGAGCACTTGGTTTCCAGTTTTTTGTGATCACAAAAGGATCTGCTATGAATATCATTTTTGTTTAATGAGGCTTTCCTTTGTGACTTTAATTTTCTTGGGGTGCCCAGTAGTGGGATTATTGGATCAAAAGAAATGAAGAGTGTAGTAACTTTTTTCACATAATTCCAAATTGTTTTTGAGAATAGACTTAGACCAATTCACAGATTCAATAGTATCACTGTCCTTGACTTCCTACAGCCCCTCCAACAGTGACTACTTCAGTCTTTTATAATCTTTGCCAATATAATCAATTGAGCATTTATTAGGCTCTTACTTGGTACCACTGAATTCTGAATTTTTTTTTTAGTAGAAGTCATAAGACAGAATTTTTCATTAAGAAGAAAGATCTGACACCAATGGAACTGGAGAAGGTAGAAAAATCTATGAGGATATTGCAATAGCTCAAGTGCGTGATAATGATAGCCTCTAACTAGGGCTATTACAGTGAGAATTGGAAAGAAGAGGACCAAAGTGAGATATGTTGTGGGGGCAAAATCCATAGCGCCTCTTAGCTGACTGAAAATGAGAGATAAAGAAGAAGAATCAAAAGCAATGACAATCTTGGTGATTGGATGGATGAAGGAACCATTGACAGAAATAGCAAGTTAGAAGGAGTTGGTTTATAGGGAAAGCTTTTAAGCTTATTTATGAAGTACACTTGAGACACCATCCCCTTCCCCCCATTAAAAAAGCTGAATCCTGAAACCTTTGGAAAAGAGAAGACTTTGTGAATTATGTTATATTAAAAAAAGTCTATGATACAGCTGGCAACACACCTATCTCTCAGCACATGGCAAGGAAGCCTTCCCCTATAGGTTTTTGTCCTCCTTCATTTTAGAAGAACAGATGGAACTTTGTGCAGGTGTGAGATGCATGTGCCCTCACTAGTTCTTACCATGCATGAGCTGCATGCCCATGTGCCTGAACACATGTGTTTCCCTAAATGAATTCCAGGGTGGAATGAACACCTGCCTAAGGGAACAGGAAGAGTGATGAGGAGGTGGATGGCTAGTTAGGCACTGAATCAAACTCCTCTTCTCACTCAAGCCTACAGACTTTGAGGCTGACATTTCAACCATCAGTTTCTCTTATGCCTAACTCACCAACACAGCATTATCTATGTCTGACTCATCATGATGCAGAAAAGGGTAGGTTTTGCCATATGAACTTCTTCCCAAAAACCCCAGCTGTTTCTCACCTAACATTATCACAGTGTGCTGGTATGCCCAGAGGGATTATTAAACCTAATAATTATTCCTTGTGGAAAAACCCTGATAACTCCTAGCACTATTTATGGTTTTGGTACTGCTGAGGAATATCCAAGTCATTGTTGGTAACCCCACTCTCTCAAAAGATAACCCATCAAAATACATAGTTAGTCATTCAAATGCCAAATTCAACAAATTTATTTAGAGATAGCTCCTATGTGTCAGGACTTGTATTTTTTACTGGGGATTAAGATATACATAGACCTAGTTCCTACTCCCAAGAAGTTTTACAATTTCCCCCAACAATGGGTCAAGACTATAGTAAAAAGAACTCTAAACTTGTAGTTGGAAGTCTAGATAGTATCTTTACCACTAACTAGTTTTATGACCTTAGTCAAGTGACTTCCTGTCTTTGGGCCTTGATTTACTCATTTGTAAAATGAGTGGGGGAGTTGATTTGGATGATACTTCAAAGGATCACAGGTTTAGAATTAGAAGGGACCTTAACAAGCCATCAAGTCTAACTTCCTTATTTTAGGGTTGGGGATCAGAAGCCCAGAAAAGTACCTATGTCACATAGGAATTAAGAGTTAGGATTAGGGTTAGAAAACCCAAATCCTATGTTCTTTCCACCGTGTTGTACTAATGAAGGTCTCTTATAGCTTTACAAAAATGGTTCTATGAATATATAAGTAAAAATGAGCCACAGGAAGGTTAGGGAATTTAGCGGAAAAGTGTGAGAACTGGAAGAGACCCCTTATTTTACAGATGAGGAAACTGAGGCCCACGGAGGCTCATTGCCTTGCTGAAGGTCACATATGTAGTAAGTGGTAGAGCTGAGATTCAAATTAAGGTCCTTCAACTTCAAATCCAGCACTCTTTAACCAAGCCATACTTGGCCAAGGACACAAAAAGCCCATGTTGGAACTCAGCTCCAGACCTGTAGCTACATTCTGTTAGGATTAAAATTATCTTGAAAGACTGATTTAGGATAAGAAATAGCAGGTTAATGATTATATCAATTCATTGATTAGGCCTGCATCCTAACCCATAAAGTTGACATTGGTCTCTCAATGACCAAAGACCTTGATGCTTGGTCAGGCAACTCAATAAATAAAGTTTTAGTAGGT
The DNA here is from genome assembly GCF_016433145.1 of Gracilinanus agilis. Taxonomy (NCBI): domain Eukaryota; kingdom Metazoa; phylum Chordata; class Mammalia; order Didelphimorphia; family Didelphidae; genus Gracilinanus; species Gracilinanus agilis. The sequence goes on along the minus strand of NC_058131.1, from coordinate 430,732,976 downwards.
CATCATTCAGCCCTACCCTTGAACATCTCTAATTTGTAGATAGCTATTTAAGAGGTGGTCCATCAGATTATCCAATCCTTCCCATCCCAGTGTCAGAACAGGAAAAGAACCTCTTTCCCTTTCATTTATCAACCAAATTCTGGAGTAAGGAGGTGGAGGAGGAGAAGGAGGAGAAGGAGAAGAAAACATTCTTAAATATTGCTAAGAACAAAGGAAATGCACAGATCTAAAGAGTGGATAGTGCCAGAGGTCCAAGACCTCGATTGAGGAATTCTCTCTAATATACAGGAATTGGGGCCTTTCTATTCCAGGGTTCTAAAAGAATTAATACAGTAGAGGCAGCTAGTTGGTTCAGTGGATTAAGAGCCAGAGCTAGAGAGACAGGAGGTCCTGGGGTCAAAAATGGCCACAGACACTTAACTGTGTGATCCTGGGCAAATCATTTAACCCCAATTGCCTAGCCTTTACCATTCTTCTACCTTGGAACTAATGCTTAGTATTAATTCTAAATCGGAAGATAAGGGTTTGATAAAAGAATAACTACAGTATATGAAAAATAAATTCTCACAATTCCCAGACCCAGACTTATGCTTAAGCCCACAAGGTCTTAGAGCCATATAAGTTTTATTGTCACTTTACTAAATTTGCTGAAGAAACATTGTTTTTTCTCACTAATTTGTTTATCTAATTATTGCAATTAATGTTTAAACACAGAAACTTTGGAATTCCGCTATCTAATCCAAACATGGAGCCAACAACAGCTAGAAGCTCTCCCTCACTCTGGGGACCCTCTGCTGCTTGCTGTTTGATGTTAACACCTGGAATAGAGGCATTTATTTTAAGCAGGGAAAGTTCTAGAGCCTCTCATCCAAGTGACACAGCAAGGAATTCGTGCCCCCTCCTCCCCAAACTCTCAGGCACTCATATACAAAGGCAGTTGTACTAGAAAATATCACAGTGCCCAGATGCAAAAATGGCAGGTATTTTGATCAACAGGCTGAAAAGATGTACTAAACTATAACCACACATGTATACATATGTACATGGCTGTGTATATACATATTCAAAAGCATGCATTCACAGTGCATTCATATTGCAAAAGCATCACAACAAGACAAGCCATCATGTGTATAAAAGCTTTCTGTTAGCTGGCTAGGATAAGAATGAGTGGTATAATTCCTCTTCATGGACAAGGAAACAGAGACAAATTTAATTAGGGTGGATTTGGGAACCTAGACCGTTAGTTTAGCATTCCTGTGCATTCACATAGTGCTGGAGTAGTCACAGAGAGGAGTGATCAGGAGAGATTAAATCCAGTTTACTGCTGGAAACAGAGCTAGCAACCCCTCCCACTTCTATCATTTTAGATATTTAGATTCAGTTATATAATGTCTTAAATGCCAATCAGAGTTTATATTTTATTTTGATCATAGAGAGTCACTGTGAAATAAGAGAACGACACGGTCAGATCTATAATATTGGTAGCTGTGTGGAGGATGAATTAGATTAGAGTGAGGACAGATCTGAGGTCCTGGGAGACCAATTAGGAGGCTATTGCAGTAGTCCAAGTGAGGGGTGATAAGGACTTGAACTGGGGTGGTGGCTGTGTGAGTAGTAAAAAAGGACTAGATATGAGAAATATTATAAAGACAGAATTGACAAGATTTGGCAACTTATTGGATAGTGTGTAAGGTGAGAGAGGCTAAAGAGTCAAGGATAATGCCAAGGCTGAGAACCTAGGTGATTGGAAAGAGAGTAGCATCCTTGACAGAATTGATTGGGGTTTGGGGAGAAGGGGATCTCCCATGGTTCTTTGAAAACTGCACAGGGGTTTACAAACATGAGCTTATTATTAACCACATGGTCCCTTCCCTTGAGGAGGTCTAGACAACAAGCTATGAGAATTCAGGGCAGGAGGGCATCATTTTTCCTACCAGGTCCTGAGTGCCTATAATTCCATCTGTGGGGATTTATTACTTTGTGTTGTGTTGCCTTCTTCCCATAGTCCCTTTTTTCAATTCAACAAACATTTATTGATATTTGCTATATACTTCATATAAGGATGTGTGTCTAGTTGTTTGTCCAGAAATATTTATTATGTAAAACAAAATGTATCAGTAAAATTTTAAAATTCCAAAAAGTAAATGTTAGCTAGGTGTGAGGGCACATGCCTGTAATCTCTGCTACTGAAAGAGGCTGAAAAGCCAAATGGGTGTCCAAACTAAGCCACCAGAATAAGTCGGAGTCAGCAGATCCAGAATAGAAAAAATATTCTGGTTAAAGTTGCTTTACCAGTCAATATTGGGATTGGACCTTGAGTGACCACTAAACTTCCAGCCTGGGACAGAAGAGATCCAAGCCTTATCCCCTCTCCACCCCAAAAGTAAATGTAAATACTATTGGGAAAGATTACAGATTGATATTCTTCCTTCTAACTTTTTTTGTTTATATGCAATAATTATTTTTGATAACTTTCTTTATAAACAGGAGGACCCAGGAGAACTTGAAAGCCTTATCTTATCAGTGGCAATAAGCAATGCTGAAAGGGAAGGCAACATGGCATCTTATGATTAATGAATTTGGATTTGAGTTCCAGTTCTGCCACTTCTTTGCTGTGCGACTTGAGCAGTTCATTCCTTTTCCTCGATTTCTTCATCTATAAAATGAAGGCTGGACTTGATCTTATAACATTAAAGTTCTGGGCAGATAAGCCCTGGTTTGCCTGATGTGAGGTCCTAGATCTAGAAAGCTGAGAGGCTGTAATCTTTTCTACTAAAATGGCAGCAAGGTAATATCTCTCAGCCAACTCTGGCTTGGAAGCCAAGATGTTGAAGAAGAGCAAATAAGCTATTTCAGTTGACAGGTGCTGGGCTGTGGGACTGATGGTAAAAACCACAAGCATTTCATCGTTTGTTCATTTTGTGCATACTCAGCAGAACAGAGATCAGGAAGCTTCTCTGTGGGAGGCTGCTCCCCGTGGAGATAGAGGATGGGAGCAAGGACTGTCCCTTTTCCTTTATCTGGAGTCTTTCAGAACATGGCCCTGTGTGATCTGGACTCTAGCCCTCCCAGGATGATCCTGCCCATACCAAGGATGCCTCCCTCATAACCTCTCTATTTTAGAGTCTGACCAGTGGGTCCTATAGCATGCCAGAAGTAAGATGCTCTAGCCCAACTCCCTATTTTACAGATGATGAAATGGGCCCAGAAAGAAAAATGATGCTCAAAATCACATGCTTTAGAGGGGCAGCTGGGTGATTCAGTGAACTGAGAGCCAGACCTGGAGACAAGAGGTCTTGATTCAAATCTGGCCTCAGACAATTCCTAGCTATGTGAGCTTGGGCAAGTCACTTAACTCCAATTGCCTACTGCTCTTCTGCCTTGGAACCAATAAACACTATTGATTCCAAGACAGAAGGTATGGGTTTAAAAAAAAATCACATGATTTATAATCAATAGAGCTAAGGCTCTGTGCCTCACAGAAGCAGCTGTGGCTCTCTGGTTAAGAGCACTGGGTCTGGAGTCAAGAAAACTTGAATTAAAATCTAGCCTCAGATACTTCCTAGAAGTATGATCTTGGTAAAGTCACTGAGCCTCCGTTTGCTTGGGAGGCAGCTAGGTGGCTAAGTGAATAGAGTACTGGATCTGGAATCCTTAGACACTTCCTAGGCAAGTCATTTAACCTCTGATTGTCTGACAAAAGAATCCATTGGACCCACTAGAGAAGGAAGTGGCAAAGCACTTTAGCATCCTTGCCAAGAAAACCCCATGGATAGCTATGTTGAATGGGATCCAAAAGAGTCAGACACAACTGAACAATAAGAAGGTTAGAGCTCAGTCCCCTTCAGTCCCATCCCTATGCTCTTTGCACTATGTCTGCCTCCTTTCTTCAGAAGGGTATTTCTAAAGGAGCCCTGGAATTTGCCTCTGCAAGCTTCCTGGACCACTACCACCACCATTATTTCCAATCTCCCTCCAGCTAAAATTGGAGAGAAGATAGAAGCTAGTCTTAAAGCTTGCTGAAGGGGGCTTCAGAAAGCTCGCTACAGATGAGGGATCCCGTGCATTTCAAGCAGATGTTGTCCATGAATCACACATTCCATTTTGTCTTCTCGGCTCTCTAAAGGCATCATTTCCACAGAGTCCTAAAGAGTGCTGCCGGCTACAGTCTGTGCAGAGCCTCTTAGCCAGGCTATAAATAGCAAACCATCAACTCACCTATTCTGAGCTCATTACACACTCATTTTACCTCACTGTCTTCCTGCCTGCCAGCCTGGCTCCCACCGTGACTCACATTTCCCTTATCACAGCCTCAATGTGGGGAGATTCCTTGTATATTTTATGGGATGGAATGGCCATTAAGCTACTTAAGTTTATATCACCTAAGCTGCTTAGGTTTCTGTCCCCAGAAATCATATGCTTTTGAAGAACCTGACACAGGAAGCAACATAATTACAATCTCAGGTCTTAGAGTTCCTTCCCACTTAACTTAGCAGGGAGGGACTGATTCTGTCATTTCAGTGATTAGACAGAGAAGAAAAGACAGTGATAAAGACTTAAGATACACATCCAGATGATAGCAAGTAGGTGGTACAAAAAATATAGGGTCTTATGCCTTATTCTAAATTTCCCCATTAAGAGCCTCAAGTAAATCCTTCCCATCTCTTTGTTCTATTAAAGTGGTGCTCTGTGGTTTGTCCTTTATTACTGCTCCTGGGAACATGGGGGAAGGAATGTGAGGGCCACCAAGAGAGGCCTGAGTATAATTGATGTGAAAAGTGAGCTTGTCCTATAGTGTTCCTTCACTTCTCAGAACCTCATGAAAAAGCAACCAGGAATATTTGTTGAACTTTGTCTATGGCAAGTGGTATGAAATGAACCCTCAAATGAAGGGCTGGGTGGGTTGGGGAGATTACCTGGGTACAAAAGAAATAGGTCATTGAGTAGTTTCCTGTTTTAACCATTTCCACCCCCTCCACCTTCATCTCCACACTGCCCCACTGCTCTCTAGGGGTTTGAAAGACAGCATGGCATAGTGAATGGAGAACTGTCCTCATAGCCAGGAAGGACTGGCATCAATTCCCCACAAATGTCATATACTGTTTATATGACCCTGGATAAGTCACTTAACTCTTTAAGAGTACAAATTACAGAGAAAAAAAGGTGTCCATTTACATTGGTAGAGGGAGTTTCTTGACCCAGGAGTTCTTTACACCAATGAAATCACAAATCCAGTCCCTATTCCTCCTAATTAGGGCATCAATTATATTACTTTTCTTTTATTGAAGGTTTCTAAGTGCTTCTGGCACCCTAGAGGAAAGCTTCCATTATCTAACTATAGTTATGGGTCTGGAACTTTTGTTTTCTCCTCTGTAAAATGGGGATTTTTCCTTCTTTATCAAGCTAAAAATACTAAAATACTTAGGAGTCTACCTTCAGAGACAAACCCAGGAACTATAGATACAATTACAAAATACTATTCACACAAATAAAGTAATATCTAAGCAACTGGAGAAATATTAGTTGCTCATACATAGCCAATATGATAAAAATGATAATTCTACCTAAAATAATTTACTTATTCTGTGCCATAGCAATCAAACTACCAAAAATCATTTTGTTGAGCTAAACAAAATAATAAAATTAATTTGGAAATACAGAAGATCAAGAATATCAAAAGAATTAATGGGGAAAAAATTTTGGCTTAGTAATACCAGATCTCAAACTGTATTACTAAGTGGTAATCATCAAAACATTCTGTCCTGGTGAAGACATAGAGTGGTGGCCCAGTGAAATAGATTAGGTATACAACATGCCATAATAAATGATCATAATGTTTAATAAACACAAAGATCTAGGCAATTTGAGACAAGAACTCACTATCTGACAAAAATTTCTGGGAAAACTGGATTTGGTCAACATCTCAAACTGTATACCAAGCTAAGGTCAAAATGGGTACATGATTTAGACATAAAGGGGGATATCATAAGCAAATTAGGGGAGCATGAGATACATTGCCAGTCAGATTTATGACTAAGGGAAGAATTGATGACAAAACAAGATATAGAGAACATTATAGAAAGTATGGATAATTTCATTATATTAAATTTAAAAGGTTTCCCCAAACAAATCTAATGAAGCCAAGATTAGAAGGAAAGCAGAAACTAGGGAGAAAGTTTTATATCAAGTTTCTCTGAAAAAGGCCTCATTTCTCAAAAATATAGAAAACTGAGTTAAACCTATAAATGTCTGAGTTATTCTCCAACTGACAAATGGTCAAAAGATACAGTTTTCAGAAGAAGAAATTAAAGGTACCTATAGTCATAAAAAATGCTCTAAATCACTATTGATTAGAGAAATACAAATTAAAAGAACTCTAAGAAACCACCTTGCTCTTATCAGATTGGCTAATATAACCAAAAAGGAAAATGGCAGATGTTAGAGGGAAAAGTTAGGACACTAATGCTTTCATTGTTGGTGGAGTTGTGACAAATGATTGTGATGGAATACTATTGTGCTATAAGAAATGATGTGTGGTTTCAGAAAAATGTGGAAAGATTTATTTAAACTGATACAAAGTGAAATGACAAGAACCAGAACATTGTACACAGTAACAACAATATTGTATTATGATCCACTGTGAATGATTTAACTATTCTCAGCAATACAAAGACCCAAGACATATACAGGATTTATTTATTTAAAAACTCTTATCTTCCATTTTAGAATTGATACAAAGTATTGGTTCCAAGACAGAAGAGCAGTAAAGGCCAGGCAATGGGGATTGTGTGACTTGCCTGCACAGGGGATATCCGAGGTCATGTTTGAACCCAGAACTACCCATTTCTAAGGCCTGGCTCTCAATCCACGGAGCCAACTAGTGCCCCCTTTGCAGAAGGACTATAAAAAATGCTATCCACCTCCACAGAAAGAACTGGTGGAGTCTGAATATAGATCAAAACACACTTTTATTACTTTTTTACTTGTCTTGGTTTTGTTTTTGTTTGGGTTTTCTTCTACATATTTGGTTAATATGGAATGTAATTTTTATGACTATATATATGTAGTCTGTATCAAATTGCTTGCCTACTCAGGGAGAGTTAAAGAGAGAGAGGAAGAGAAGTTGGAACCCAATAATTTGTTAAAATAATGTTAAAAACTTTTAACATGCAAATGAAAAATAATAAAATATTAAAATACAAAAAAAGCTAAAATCGCTACTAAATACTCTGCTCCTCTCCTCCCTGGACTTCATGATTTTGCACAAAAAAAGATAGGAATATTCTTACGAAGAAAAAAGGAAAAGATTAACCCCTACACAGCCTAACCTACTCTGTCTCTTAAGAATTTTTCCAATAGCAAAATTTCTAGCTTCTCTTCATATAAACCAAAAGGATATCAAGAGCAAAAGCATATGAGAGGACGCATCCATTTCCTTTAGAAGGTTTTTTTTTTTTTTTTTAAAGCCCTTACCCTCCATCTTGGAGTCAATACTATGTATTGGCTCCAAGGCAGAAGAGTGGTAAGGGCTAGGCAATGGGGGTCAAGTGACTTGCCCAGGGTCACACAACTGGGAAGTGTCTGAGGCCAGATTTGAACCTAGGACCTTCCGTCTCTAGGCCTGACTCTCATTCCACTGAGCTACCCAGCTGCCCCCTCCATTAGAAGGTTTTGAAAAGGGTATTTGAAAAAATAACATTCAGTACACGTGAAAATTGCTTCTGACTCTGTTATGCATGATATGAAATTGAGAAATGCAATAAAAATGTCTGTATATTTCTAAGTAGTCAGATGAATGGTTTTGGACTTCTCACTGGTTCTTTCTATTTTCTTTTGAATGTTTAGTATATACATGTTAAAGAAACAGCATCATGTAATGGGAAGCTCACTAGACTTGGATGACCTTGGTTCTAGTCTTGACTCTTGCTTTGTGACCATAGACAAGGCACTGACCTTCTCTGAGGCTCAAGTTTCTTGCTCAGTGCAGTGGGGATGGTAATATTTCTATTGATTGCTCATTTTAATTCATTCCTACTTTTGTTCAGACATTCATAACATTGTAATGAGATAAGGGCTAGTCCTAATATGGAGAGATAGGTGGGTGAGACATTCTTATGATGGAACAAGCAACTTAAATTCTGCCTAAGATCATCCATTATGCAAATTCTACTGCACTAGTCATTCATTCTTTCCAGAACTTATCCAGTTACCCCTCGGCTCTAAAGAGGCTTTTCAGAGGAAAAATCCTCAGAGCAAAGAAACTTGTCACCAGACTCAAGAAAATTCCAGCAATGTATAAAAGAGACTAACCAGAGAGATAGGGTTGTGAATAATTCCAAGGAGATAGTGTTTCTGAATTACCTTTACTTTTGTTCTGGCACAAAGATAAAGAAGGTTTTCCAAAGTGCTTGAGTGAGAACCATGTTTCCAAGTTTCTCTCCATTCACTCTATTCCCACATTACCTGGTTCAAGTTAAAAGGTCTGATTTGATCCTCTGTTTGCTCATAATATCAAGATCATCATATTTCTGTCATTATAAACTTTGAGGGATGTCTGTAGAGGTTGATTGGGGAAAATGTTCTGATTTTTTTAACCAAAAATTTCTAACCCAAAATCAGTGATGGCATTTATATAGCAATGGAGTTATTTGCAAAATTAAGTCCTCAGTATGTTACTCCTAATCCTTAAAGAGACAGCCCACATCAGTAAGAGATAAGTATGGACTCTATGACTGCAATTCATGATGCTGTTCTTATATTACTTACAATAAGGTCATATGATCATAGCTAGAGAAGATCTTGGAAGCCATCTAGTCAAATCTTTTTTTTTCAAATGAGGAAAGTAAGACACAAGTAGATTGACTTGTCCAAGGCACAAGGTGGTTAAGTGCCTTGTTCTGTCAGAGACAGGATTTGAACTCATGCTGTTCTCTTTAAACTCTAAGAATGTCAACATATTTTCTTTTAGAGTTTTTTTTAAACTGGAAACAGATCTTATTGCATTAGCAACATTTGCTAAAATATAAGATTTGACTACAAAGTCCATTATCACCAAATATTTGCTGAGTGCTCACTGTACACCTAGGATTTTATGGATGGAATCCTACTGTTGCTGAACTGTGATTAACTCTCCAGTAATGAGGAACATTACAGGGTACACACCAGTCACATATTTGGGTTATGATGATCACAAAATGAGAGCCAACTCAGTCCTCAGAGCTGTCATTTAAACACCACAGATCCAAAAAAATAATAACAATAAGACTGAGCTTAGGATGGTGAACATCTGGATGAAAAATGAAAAAGTCACTTATCCAGATGTGGTAGCACCAGTGCCAACTACATAGGAGACAACTGTGTTCAAGCCTGGAGCATTACAAAAACACATATACATATGGCATCATGTCTGGGTCACAAAGAGGTTTGGTTTTTCCAATGTGTGTTTAGGTAGCTGGTTTTGAGCTCTAAACTAAAAAGGTAGATCCTGAAAAAAGAAATATGGTGATAGGGGAATAACTGGATGCCAGACAAACTGGGGACACTCCCACACCTCACAAGGGGAAGAACTAACAGAGAAACCAAATAGGGATCCTTATGGCTTAGAGCAGTGATGGGCAAACTTTTTAAAGAGGGGGCCAAAGGAAAGGAAATGCTCATCTGTCAGTCTGTTTCTAAGGCAAGTTTTTCGAAGTTTCATTGTACTGTATCCTACTCATTGTATTCAGATTAGGAATAATGTCCCGAGCTGGATAGAACATTTCAGGGGGCCACATCTGGCCCACGGACTGTAGTTTACCCATTAGTGGCTTAGAGGAATCAGGAAGTACAAAATAAACAGGTTTATTGATGGTAAATAAGGGAAGTGAGTGAGAAGGGTTTACTAACACTAGAAATGGCCCAAATTCTTCTACTAAACTAAGGAGAATTCTAACTAAAAATTGGAGAGGGCTGGAGAAGTAGGATTCTCACTACACTAGTCCACGGTGCTCCAAGGATCAAGTTCTTGAATAGCCAGTTAATCCACAACAGCTCTAGGGAGTAAAGGCAAATAAATCCGCTGTCCACCAGCAGATGACCAGGACCTTTCCTCTACCTAGGCCAAGATAATTGGTAGATGATATCTTCTTCTCAGTGAAATACCACTCTTCTTGCTCCTTGAATACTTGGCAAAGTTGGACCACACAACTACAACCTTCTTCCTTCAGCTTGACCAAAACCACTCTCTTCTTTCAAAACCTGGCTTCATTCCATGATGGAATGTCCATGCAGTCCAAGATTTCTTCAAGCTGTCATCTATTCTGTCTTACCTTAAGCCTTTTACCTATACTATAATTTTCCCATAACAATCCCAAAGAACAAAATGAGTTAGCCTTTAAAATATATTCACATGTGTCACAGCTAGAGTTCAGATCTTGCTAAAATCAATATAAGCCAACTAATCTCAATATAAACCAGAATGAAAAAATGTGGATATCCTCTTAAGAGATAAGGAATCATTATTATTGGTCTTTTTGAAGAGGACCAATGATTTCATGGGGTGATGTCTTGACATGCTTGAATTGGATTTAAATAAAACAGAGTTGCAGAGTCATTGGCTTTACTCTTTCTTTTAGAGTTATCCAAGTCTAGTAGCAATGCAAAAGTCAGGATGACTGGTTATGGCCTGGAATGCAGAGGATAGCTTGGCATCTTCAATGTATGACCAAGTGATAAGTGCTCCACAGTGCTGCTTCAACCATTTTTATGGCCATTAGAACAAATTGTTCTCATCTTCCCATTAAGCTAGGGGAAGTCTTCATATGCTTTGGGTGGACATCCCCCAACCCACCAACAGAATTGTCAGTTCTTTCTGCCTGTCAGTTCTCCTCAATGTGGGTTAGCCTGACTACTACGATGGTTTTACTGGAGTGTGGCCATCGTGCATACTATAGCTTCTTGGGGCCACAGGTGAGAGGTGGACACCAAAGGCAGATGAATAGACCTGAAAAGGGTTTGGTATGTCCTCCCTCACAACAGGTGAGCTAATCCTCCCTGAACCCCTCCTACAGTCCAAATAGTTATATTAAGGAAAGATCCAATAATTCTTATAATTTCTAGAGTTCTAAATAGAAATAGTATTGGATTTTGTAAAAAAAATCTTCTCAGAATCCATTGATATAATCACCTGTTTTTATTATTAATAATATAACATGATTTCTAATATTTTTAACCTTTTTTATGTTGAACCAACCCTGAATTCCTGGAATAAACCCAATCTGGTCTTTCCAAAATGTTGTTTTGGCTTTTTGCTAACATTTTATTTAAATTTTCACATTAACATTCATTGAGGTGATAAATCTATAGTTTATTTTTGCTTGCCTAGTTTAGATATGTGTATTAATTGAAAGAGTGCTTTTCCCCCTTACTATTACACATAGTTTATATAAGCTTTGGAATTCATTATTCTTTAAATGTTTGATGGAATTAGCTTTTTAGTACATCTGAATTGGGAGCAGAGCCAAGGTGGCAGAGAAGGTACATAGACCCACCTGATCTCTACCAAATTACCCTCCAAAAAACTATGAATTCTCGAGCATCATGACTCACAAAAAGATGGAGTGAAATAATTTTAAAGTCCAAAACAACTTAGAAGGCCAGCATGAAAGGTCTATCACCTCAGGGTGGGGGTGGAGCACAAAATGGATCACTGGCAAACAGGCCATAGGGACAGCTGAATCAGCAGTAAAGGCTTCTGGAGCTCTCAGCTACAGATGGTAAGAGGAGGTTGGATAACTACTCAGAGGGAGATTTGAGGTCTCTTTCTTGGCTCTGGGTGCAAGACTCTTATTACATTACCCATATACAGATCCTGGTCACAATCCTAGACTGAGGTCTCAGGGTGAGGAGGAGCAGTAGTACACACCAGTACTTGTAGCTTCAGGGAAACAGGGGTCCCTGGTCACAGTTCCAAGGCAGAAAAGAGTGCTTATGGTTACTCATAGATCAGAGCACAGGCTAGGAGAGTATTAAACACACCTTGCCTTACATCATACCACCTTAGGACAGCTGAAAGCAGATAGATTCCCAGAGCTAGCTCGGATGGCAACTACACAAACCATTCCCTTCACCATAGTTACAGAGCCCAACTTTAACAGTTTTTTAAATTAAAAGAAAAGAAAAAGGGTGGCAAATAAGCAAACAACAAAAAAAGAAACTCAACATAGAAAGTTATTTTGATAACAGGGAAGACCAAAACACAAACTCAGAAGACAAAAAAGTCAATACTGATGCATCCGAAGCTACCAAGAAAAATATAAATTGCTCTCAAGCCCCAAAAGAATTAATAGAGGAGCTCAAAAAGGATTTAAAAGATGAAATAAGAGGGGGAAGCTGGGTAGATCAGTAGATTGAGAGCCAGGCCTAGAGATGGGGGATCCTAAAGTTCAAATCTGGCCTTAGACACTTTCTAACTGTGTGACCTTGGGCAAGTTATTTAACCTCCATTGCATAGCCCTCACCATTCTTCTGCCTTGGAACAAATACATAGTATTGATTCTAAGGCAGAAGGTAAGGGTTTAAAAAAATCAAATAAGAGAGGTAGAAGAAAAATGGAAAAGAGCAATGAAAGTAATACAGGAAAATCATTTTTTAAAAAAGAATCAAAAGCTTTGTAAAGGAGGCACAAAAATACTGAAGAAATTAATACTTTCAAAGCCAATAAAAAGAGACACAAAAATCCACTGAGAAGAATTTCTTAAAAGGCAGAATCAGTTATATGGTAAAAGAGATACAAACATTTACTGAGGAAAAGAACTCTGTAAAAAGCAGAATTGGTGAAATGGAAAAGGAGATACAAAAGCTTACTCAAATACCTTTGGAATTTGGCAAATGGAAGCTAATGAATCCGTGACACCTAGAAATAATCAAAGTCAAGAGAATGATAAAATAAAATAAAATGTGAAATATCTCATTGGAAAAACAATTGACCTGGAAAATAAACCCAGAAGAGATATTCTAAGAATTATTGGACTATTTGAAAACTGTGATCAAAAAAGATCTAGACCTTATCTTTTGTAAAGGGGGGCAGTAATGTAAATGGTTAAAATTTTAAAAAGTTGAACTAAATTTATCAGAGTGTGGTTGCCAGGAATTAATTAATTCCAAATGATTTTTTTAGCATTTTTTATAAGATAGAGGGAACAAGTAAAAGTAGAGAAATGAGAAAGAGGGCAGAGTAAGAGATCTAGCTTAAGGAGCTAGACTAAGCGCTCAAGCTGTGGCTTTACTCTAGCAGGGCTCCAGAAGCCTCAGCTGGAGGGCCTAAGGGTCAATTAACAAGGGTTTTAGCCACAAGGCCTCCTCCCAGACAAGGGGTCCCTCTGGAGGCTAGTACCTCCAGAACAAGCCATGGAAAGGAGTCAGCCTTTTTCACTCACCCATGTGGTAGTTCTAAGGAAAAATAGAAAGTAGTCCAAGGTCCTCAGCCAGAGCTCCTCCAGGGTCCAGTTCAAGGTGAAAGACAACCTCACAGGAAGTTCTTGCCACTTATAAAGACCATTCCTTTTGTCACTTCCTGTGCCTTCCTCCCACTTTGCATGTACCAATTATAGTTAAAACTTTACTTAGGATTGCCCAGGGGGCAGTCAATCAATTCTGATTCATCACCCACTATTGTACATGTGATTCACAGACCTTCCCCACTTAAGGATAAGAGGGGTGTTTACATTTCTGGTGATTGAATGTAAAAATGGGCAGGGTAGAGTTAATCCTATGTTCACACTTTCAAGAAAATATCGAGGAAAACTGCCCTGATATTCTAGAGCCAGAGGATAAAATAGAAATGGAAAGGATCCACTGATTGCCTCTTGAAAGAGATCCCAAAATGATAGCTCTCAAGATTATTACCAAATTCCAGAATTCTCAGGTCAAGGAGAAAAGCAACCAAAAAAGAAGCATTCTAATATTGTAGAGCCATTGTCAGGGCAACACAAAATTTAGCAGCTTCTACATTAAAGGATTGAAGGGCATGGAATATGATATTCCAGAGGGCAAAGAAACTAAGACTTCAAACAAGAATCACTTACCCAGCAAAACTGAGCATAGTTGGGGGGAAATGGGTATTCAATTAAAAAGAGAACTTTCAAACATTCCTGATGAAAAGACCAGAGATGGGTGGAAAATTGGGCTCTCAAACACAATTCTCAAGCATAAAAAGGTAAACAGGAAAGATAAATCAAAAAGGAATTCTTGTAACTCCTGAAAACTTAGGGCGGTTAAGCGTAGAATATATAGACACAGGGTGAGGGTCTGAGTTAAACACAATGGGATAATATCTAAAAAATTAAATTAAATTAAATTAAGGAATGAGAAAGAGAAATGCATTGGGAGGAGGGGGAAGAAAAAATAGAATGGGATAAGTTATCTCATGTAAAAGAGGCATGAAATAGTTTTTATAGTGGACAGGAAGATGGAGGAGATGAGAAGAGCACATGAACCTTACTCTCAATGGAATTGGCTCAAAGAGAGAACATACACAATGGAGTACAGAAATCTATCTTACCCTACAGTAAAGTAGAAAAGGAAGGGGATAAGAGAAGGGGGTGGGAGCTGATAGGAAAGAGTGCATATTGAGGGAGGTGGTGGCCAGAAATTAAACAGGCAGAAATACAGTGGAGAGTAATAATACAGTAATAGGACAGCAATCATAACTGTGCAAAAAAATTTTACAAATCTCTCTAATAAAGGCCTCCTTTCTCAAATACATAGAGAAATTAGTTGAATGTATAAGAATACAAGTTATTCCCTAATAGATAAATAGACAAAGGATATTAACAGGCAGTTCTCAAAGTAATTAAAGCTATCTATAATCATACAAAAAATGCTCGAAATCACTATTAATTAGAGAAATGCAAATGAAAACAACTCTGAGATACCACCTCATACCTATCAGATTGGCTATCTTGATAAAAAAGGAAAAATGAAAAAACTTGGAGGAGATGTAAGGAGGAAAATTGAGACACTAATCACTGTTGGGGGAATTGTTAATTGATTCCACCATTCTGGAGAACAATTTGGACCTATGCCTAACGGGCTATAGAACAGTACATACCCTTTGGCCTAGCAATACCATTACTTTATTTGTATCCTAAAGGGATAAAAAACAAAAAGGGGAAAGACTTATATGTACAAAAATATTTAAAGCAGCTCTTTTTGTGGGGGCAAAAAAAAATAGAAAGTGAGGGGGATTCAATTGGGGAATGGCTGTGTAAGTTATAGTATATAATTGTAATGGAATACTATTGTACTGCTAAGAAATAACTTGCAGGAGGAGCTCAGAAAAACCTGAAAAGACTTACACAAACTAAAGCAGAGTGAAATAAGCAAAACTTGAAGAACACTGCATACAATGACGGGAATTCTGTACAATGAATAACTGTGAATAATTTAGCTATTCAGCACTAAATGATCCAAAATAATCCTAAAGGATTTATGATAAAAAAAAAACACCATGTGCTTCCAGAGAAAGGACAGATGGAGTCTTTTCTGAATCCAGACTAAAGCAAAATTTTTTTTGCTTTCTCTCTTAATTTTTTTCCTTTGAGTTTCCTTCCACAAAAGGATTAATATGGGAAAACGTTTTACATGCTTGTACATGTAAAATCTATCTGAGATTGCTTACCATCTCAGAGGGGAAGGGGGTAAGGAGGAGGAGGGAAGAAGAGAATTTGAGACTCAAAATTCTTTTTAAAAGGTTGGAAACTGTTTTTACATGTAATTTGAGGGAAATTAATGTAAGTTTTAAAAAACTCATCTGAACCTGTAGTATTTTTGTTTCAGAGTTTATTTATGGCTTATCAAATCCTGTTCCCATCCCCCATCCCCTGATAATGGGTTATTTAAGTAGTCTATTTCATATGTTAATCTGGACTTTATGTTTTTATAAATATTTGTTTATTTCCTGTAAGTAATCAACTTTTTAGTATATAATCAGAAAAAATCATTTTTGATAATTTCTTCTTTAATCATTGTGATTTCTCCTTTTTAATTTTTGAAATGAACAAATTGATTTTACTCCCTTTTTTCAAACTAGGTAAGTTAGTTGTTTATTTTATTAGTTTTTTTTTAAATCTTAGTTTTATTTATTAACTCAATGGTCTTTTACCTTCAATTTTTAAATCTCTTTAATTTTATAGTTTCTATTTAGTTGGTTATTTTTATTTGTTGTTCACTTTTAAAAATTGAATGCCCAATTTATTGATTTGTCTTTTTCTCTTTTGTTAATGTAAGCAATAATTAGAGACATAAATTTTCCTCTCAGAACTGATTCAGCTGTATCTCATAAGTTTTGATGTACTATCTCAATATTACCATTTTCTTTGTTGAAATTTTCTGTTTTTTCCCATAATTTGTTCTTTGGGTACCAGTTCATTATATAATTATGTTATTTAGTCTCCAATTTCTTTCTAATTATTTTGATGGCCCTTTATTCAATCTACTCTTAATTGCATTATAATCACTTAATAATTCATTTAGTACTTTTGGTTTTCAACATTTTATAAGGTCTTTATGGACATACAGCTAAAAAGTATATAAATTTCTTTCTATTTCTATACAGTAGTTTCCAGAGGTGGTTATCTCATATTTTTTCCAAGATTCTCTTTATGTGCTTAACTTCTTTCTTGTATATCTTTTCACTGGCTTTGTGGTCTGTGTTCATCCTGACTTTTGTCTTGCCAATGAATTTTAATGACTCTGGAAGAGAGTGAAGCTGATGGCTTTATGCAACTCTGCCTCAATTAAATCCAAAAGCTCCTGCCTACAAAGATGGAAGATGAAAGTAGTGATTATTTCTCCCTCCCTCCTTCCTTCCTTCCTTCCTTCCTTCCTTTCTCCTTCCTTCCTTCCTTCCTTCCTTCCTTCCTTCCTTCCTTCCTTCCTTCCTTCCTTCCTTCCATCTTAGAATCAACACTAACTACTGGTTCCAAGGCAGAAGAATGAAAGGGTAGGCAATTGGAATTAAGTGACTTTCCCAAAGGCCACACAACTAGAAAGTGTCTGAGGTCACATTTGAACCCAGGACTTCCTGACTCCAGACTTGGCTCACTATCCATTGAACCACCTAGCTGTCCCTATCACTTTTCTAGAACAACAACAACAACAACAATGATAAGAACAGAACAAGAACAAGAAGTCTTAAGGCAATATCACATGTGAAAAGAACTAAAGCACTTTTCCAGAAAATATTCAGAATACAGTATTTCCAGAAAATATACAGAGTACAGTATATTTTCCAGAAAATATGCTATTGATATTTACCCAATCAGGAATTAAAATAGATAAAATGTAAAACTATTTTGATCATTCAGTTAAAAATTACAATGATAAACCATAAATAATATTTTAAATAAAAAATAGCAGCAAAAGATATCTATTAAAGTTGGGGGCAGAGAAAGAACCAGCCTAATTCAAGAAAAAAATAAATCATGCTAATTTTAAAACAGATTAGAGCTTTCATGCAGTTTAGAATGAAAATGTCATCTCACATGAGTATAAATAATTCACTGACATTGGCACCAATGTGGAAGATGGGAAAATTTATGAACTTTTGTGGAATGGCTGTAAAGACAAAAAATAAACTGTTTGAAAGATTGTTATTATATGTTATAAGAGAATTAGGGAAAGTTTAGCAAGAGGCATAAGTTAACTGGATGGCTGACAGAGAAGGTTCCAAGTATGAAATGGTGGAGGGAGATTTTTTTTTTTTTCTGAGAGACTCTCTGGATTCAAGTGTTGGCAGTTAGGTTTTTCCTTAGCTGCTGAAGGTGAAGAGCCCAGAAAAATAACTGTCTCCTGTAAAACCATCTACCCTGGGAAAGATCAAGTTGAGTAGTGAATCCGGTTTGATTGGTGGTCATATCAAACCAGTTCAGCTCCTTGACTTTACCCCTTTTGTGGATTTACTTGCTGTGATTCCTGGTGGCTATGAACATCATCGCTGGAACAGAAGTGGACCCAGTAGTGAGACATCCAAATTCCTCCTAACCCGCCAAGCTTGACCTGATAGCTTGTTTTAAGTGACAGAATAGTGTCCCACTTTCCAGTCCCTGGAGTCTGTCCTTAGATACCTAGTTTTAGTGTGACCGCTCCCTACATTTCTTATCCTTAAACTCCTTATTAAACTGTGTTTTATAACTTCCTTTTGTTCCTCCTCCACAACCCAGAGGGCCCACTATAGTTTAATAGGAATCCCTGGCAGAGTTGGTCTGGATGACAGTTGCTCTCAACTCTCACCACTCATTCCCCAAGTCCTGTGTTTGTGGGGGTGGGTTCCCAGTGTGTTATTGTGGGTCAGGCAGTTAGCCCACTTTAACCCTTCATTCCTCCTTCATTCCCTTTTCCCTCTACTAACCTCCCTGTGTTTTTATTTACCTACTACATATAGGAGTAAAGTAAATGATGCCTTCCTTTAGGAAGAAGTTTTTAGGGAATATTATTGCTTCCATTGCCTTGTGATATCAATTTTGGCATTGAGCATAAGGAAATTTTAAGTATTTTGTGTATTTTTTTGTCCTCTGCTTCCAGGAGTAGAAAGACATTCAAATGTCACCATGCTAAAGGAGCTTAGAAAGGAATATTCATTAAAATTGTTTCATAATTCATAATAAATATTTTTCAAATTGAATTGAGAATTTCAAAAGCCTTAAAAAGTGGGTTTTTAAGGTAACAAAGAATTTCAAATTTCAAAGTCTTTGGAGGAAAATATCTTTTTCCATATAACTTGTGTCAAGACTTAAAGAGCATTGATTTTGAAGTCAGAACTGGATTTGAGTCCTGGTTCTGTTGTTAAACTATGTCTTCATCCCCCATTTCAGTTCTCTCCTATCTGTAAAATGGAGATATAAACCCTATGCCATCATCCTCACTGTATTTGAGTAAGGAATGTGCTATATGAGCTATTATTTCACTCAATTCTGGATTCACACAAACTACTATATTCAAAGTGATTTTAATAACAATTTAAAATTTTATTAAGTTAATTTTAATAATTTCAGCTGAATAATTTAAATAAATTTTTATTTTAGTGATGATTTTAATAATTTTTATTTAATAATAATAAGAGATAACATATATTTAGCATCTACTAAGTATTGGGCATTGTGCTGAATACTTTACAAATATTTTCTTATCTGATCCTTACAACAATCCTGGAAAGGTAGGTGCTATTATTATCCTGATTTTATAGTTGAAGAAACTGAGGCAGGCAGGGGTTACACAACTAGTAAGTATGTGAGGTCACTTCTTTGTCACTGTTCTGTTGTAATTGCCCCTAAAATAAAGGCATTACATTATCTAGAAAATGCAATCTGAGGAATTTCAATTTCTAATTCATTGAGTCTAGGGTTTCATTAGAAATATGGTCTTTTCAATCATACATGCTCCTGTTACAACATGTTAAGGATCTGTAATTTAATCAGCATGAGGACCCTATTCATTGGCCCCCAGTATGGCTTGTCTATAATTTAGTAAATAAATATGAGAAAGGTATATGAGCTTCAAATTGATTAAGTGACTTGTTCATGGTAAAACAATTAGTAGATTTCATAGGCAGAATTTGAACACAGATCTTTCTGCCTCCAAGTCCGACATTCTATCAACTACTTTATATTCTCTTTTAAAATTACATTATTATTCTAAAGGGACCCACATCATCATAATAATAGCTAGTATTTATCTAACACCTATTATTGCTAAGCACTGTGCTAAACACTTAAAAAATACTTCATTTGATCCTCACAATATCCTTGAGAGGTAGGTACTATACTTAACCCCATTTTACAGATGAGGAAATAGTATCTTGAGGCTAAATTTTTTTTTTATATATATATTTTTAAACCCTTAACTTCTGTGTATTAGTTCCTTGGTGGAAGAGTGGTAAGGGTAGGCAATGGGGGTCAAGTGACTTGCCCAGGGTCACACAGCTGGGAAAGTGTCTGAGGTCAGATTTGAACCCAGGACCTCCCGTCTCTAGGCCTGGCTCTCAATCCACTGAGCTACCCAGCTGCCCCCTTGAGACTAAATTTGAATTCATGTCCTCCTGACTTTAGGCCCAGTGCTCTAATCTATTACATCTCCTAGCTGCCCTAGATTAATATATGTGATTGGATTTTGTTGCTTTATACTTCATTACCATTTTAAATGCAAGTGCTTTTGAATTCTTCTTCTTTTTCTTCTTCTTCTTCTTCTTCTTCTTCTTCTTCTTCTTCTTCTTCTTCTTCTTCTTCTTCTTCGTTATTCTTCTTGTTCTTCTTGTTCTTGTTCTTCTTGTTCTTCGTTATTCTTTGTTCTTCTTCTTCTTCGTTATTCTTCTTTGTTCTTCTTCTTCTTTGTTATTCTTCTTCTCCTCCCTCTTCCCTTTCCCTTCCTCCTCCTTACATTCATTTAGCTGGAAATGTTGCTCCTTTTCTTAAATCTCCAATATAACACACTTTAAAAGTGGTCAACCAGATTGCATTTGAAGACTGCCAAGGAAGGGTAATCACCACCTCTTTGAGGCAGCCCATTCTGTTTTTAAATAGCTCTCATTGTTAGAAAGGTTTCCCTGTCAAACCTACACTGGCCTCTTTGGAGTCTCTACCCACTACTTCTGGTTTTGTTTTCTGGGACCAAACAGAACCATTTGAATCATTCCTCCACATAATAGTTCTTCAAATATTCAAAGACAGTTATGTCCCCTTTGTCTTTTCTTCCTCAAGCTAGGTTCCTTCGATATTCCTTCAAGGTCCTTCATGTACTAGGTTCCCTCCTTTTAACATTCTTCATTTTAGCAATGTCCTAGAACCATGGTGCCCAGCACTGAACAAGAAACCCTTGATAAGTTCTGACAAGGCTGGAAAACAGTGGAACTATGACCTCCTTATTCCCAGAAGCAGCTATGCCTTTTAGATTCAGCTAAAGATTGAATTCTCGGGGGCAGCTGGGTAGCTCAGTGGATTGAGAGCCAGACCTAGAGACGGGAGGTCCTGGGTTCAAATCTGGCCTCAGACACTTCCCAGCTGTGTGACCCTGGGCAAGTCACTTGACCCCATTGTCTACCCTTACCACTCTTCTGCCTTGAAGCTAATACACAGTATTGACTACAAGACGGAAGCTAAGGGTTTAAAAAAAAAAAAAAGATTGAATTCCCCATTGGGATTGCCATATCACCCTTCTAAGTCATACTTATTCAGGACTAGCACCTTTGCTAGTTTGGCAGTCCTGTTCATCTACCTACCTACATCTAGGTGGCACAGTGGAGAGAGCACCAGGCCTCAAGCCAGAAAGACCTGAGTTCAAATCTACCTTTAGACACTTCCTAGCTGTGAGACTCCGGGCAAGTGATCTGACTCTGTTTACCTCAGTTTCCTTGTTGTTACCAATGAGCTAGAGCAGGAAATGGCAAACCACACCAATGTCTTTCCCAAGAAAACCCCAAATGGGGTCATGAAGAATTGAACTCATCTGAAACAACTCAACAACAACATCTACCTTTGGTGTCTGCCTGTTACCCAACTCTCACCTGTGACTCCAAGAAACTGTAGCATGCACATTTGGCCACATCCTGGCAAAACCATCTTGGCAGACAGGCTAAACCGGGTTGAGGGTAACCAACAGGCCTCAAACCTATTGATGAGTTAGGTGAATGTCTACCCCACATGAAGACTTCTCCCAGAGGAATGTGTAGATGAGAACAATTTGTTCTAATGTCCGTGAAGATAGTTGAAGAAAGAAATACGGAGCACTTAGCACTTGATCAGACAGTGAAGATACATTCGGAACCATTTTCAATCATTCTTACTTTGGTCTTGGACTTGGATGACTCTGGAAAAGAGAGTGAGGCTAATGACTGTGCCATTCACCCTCACTGAAATCCAATTCGAGCACAAATCAAGACCAATGTCATTGATCCTCTTCAACAACACCAGTCTACAGTCCACAGTAGCTCTTTTTCAGAACTTATTATCATCTAACCATAACTCTTCTATCTTGTACTTGTGAAGCTGATTTTTTTTTTGACAACAACATTTAACCCTGTTGAATTTGATCTTATTAGGTCTGCCTATGGCTCTAGATTGTCAAGATCTTTTTGTTCCTGAATGTCATCCAGTGTATTATAGTTTAGTGTCATCTAAAAATTTGATGACCCTACTATCTCTCCCTTTACACTGTAAAAGTGAAATTTGGGAAATGCCATCTAAAAGTATATATATATTTTCTATGGACATGTGGGAGTCTTTGAAACTACATTTCCCATGATTCCTCATGGTAGACAGGAAGGGGGAGGATGTAAGAAAAGGAATATAGACTCCTGTAGTGACTTTGAACTTCCTCTTTAGCTACCTGAGTGCATGGAGGTAACAATTATGGCTAGGCGGCAGTTTTGAATTCTTACAAGCGTGTGGTCTAATGACTTTATCTATCAGCATGGCTTTAATTAAACTACTAATTTATATTATTATATCAGCCTTTATTATTTTTTATCTTAATAACACAAGTCATTGGCAAAAATGTAAACCAGTATAGGGACAAATATATGATCAGGTCTGAAAAAAAACCTGGAGACCTCCTGCCCTATATCTTCTTTGTTCCATCTTGATCTCTAAATATAGCTTTAAAAAAAATTCAACTTTTTATTGTCCTTATGTTTCCACTCCAATTTCAGCTTCTTATGAACTCTCTTCACATTATTTTTATAGGATCATACTATGCTCTTATTTTTTTAAATGGACAAAGTTTCATCTTTTTTTCCCTTCTTCTTTCCCTTCCATTGAAAAAAGAAAGAAAAACAAATCACTTGTAAGAAATATAAAAAGTCAAACAAAAAATCTTGCCTTGACCCTATCCAAAAAATATATATCATTCTTCATGCTATGTCCATCAATTTTCAGCTAAGGTAAAGAAAGCATGTTTTATCATGAGTCTTCTAGAATCATCATTGTTCATTGCTTGATCAGAATCTCCATTCTGTCTTTTTAAAAAAGAAAGTGGTGAAAGAAGTGTGCTCAGAACCAATGCTTTAGATTTTAATTTTCTTTGCTTCTGCTCTTCTGCCCACTTCTCTTTCCCTCTCCAACCTCAATTAGAGGTTCTTGTCCTTTCTTTTCTTTTAAATACCTCTTTCCACCTCTGTGATTAGAGTATGTTTATTTAGAGCTAATTAATCCCCTTAATCTCTCCCTTTTATTCCACCCTCCCTCCTTTCCTCTTTCCGTTTTCTCTCCTGTTTCCCAGTTAAGTGAAATAGCTCTGCATCCAACTCAGTTTGTGTGTGTGTGTGTGTCTGTATACATTCTTGCCTCCTTTGATCAGTTTAGAGGAAAATGAGGTTCAAATGCTGCCTACTCCCCTCAACCTTTCCTCCTTGACTGTATAGTTTTCTACTTGCATAAATCATGCAAGATAATTTCCTCTACTCACCCTCAGCACCCTAACAGTTTCCTTTTCTCTTCCCTTTCCTTTCTTCTAAGATCATCAAAATAAAATCATTCCCAGGCTGCTCTGTCTTATTAGGCTCACTCTATGAGTCCAGTGATGGTAAGGTTTTAAGGGGACATGTGTCCTCTCCTCATATTAGAATGTAAACAATTCATCCTTGTTTAATAGCTGATGATTGGTCATCCATATTTAACTTTGTATGTTTCCTGTTCTGAACAGCTCTGGTCTTTTCAACAGGAATGTTTGGAAGACTTCTGGTTTCTCTATAGGATCCATTTCCCAACCCCCAACCCCACCTCATTATACTCATTGTTTTTCTGAGTAAATCATATTCTTGGTTGCAAGCCTGTAACTTTTCCTTCCTTTTCATTCCCTTCCCTTCTTTCCTTCCTTCCTTCCTTCCTTCCTTCCCTCCTTCCTTTTGTCCTTTCTCTCTCTCTCTCTCTCTCTCTCTCTCTCTCTCTCTCTCTCTCTCTCTCTCT
>NC_058131.1:430671879-430708943 GCF_016433145.1 Gracilinanus agilis | reverse complement strand
TCTCTCTCTCTCTCTCTCTCTCTCTCTCTCTCTCTCTCTCTCTGTTTCTCTCTCTCTCTCTCTCTCTCTCTGTTTCTCTCTCTCTCTCTCTCTCTCTCTTTCTCTTTCTTTCTTTCTCTCTTTCTCCCTCCCCTTCTGGCTTATTGGTACTTGAATTTTTTTCTTTCTGGCCATTTGAAGTATTTTTTCTTTGACCTGACCTGAAAGCTCTGAATTTTGGTTATAGTATTCCCTGGGAGTTTTCATTTTGGAGTTTCTTTCCAGAGGTGACTAGTATATCTTTTTTTCCCAGGGTCACACAGTTTAGAAGTATCTCAAGCCAACTTTGAACACCCTTCCCCACCCCCCCAACTCCAGACCTGGTTCTCTACCCTCTGTGCTACCTAGCTGCTCCATGGTATATTCTTTCTATTTCTACTTTACCTTCTGATATTAAGTGATATAGGCAGTTTTATTTATGATTACTTAAAATATACTAGGATCTTTTTTGGAGGTGGACTATAAGTTTTAAATTGTCTAGTGATTCTTGCTGTTTTATAATTTTTTTATTGCTGTCCTCTGTTTTTTACATCATTAGATTTTTCCCCATGATCCATCCCCTTCTCCCTTCCAGACAGTCACACCATACAACAAATATTAATGTTAAAACAAAGAAAGAAAAGAAAGAAAAGGAAAAAGAGGAGAGAAATCAACCCAACTGATTAATACATTTAAAAAGTCCAAAAGCTTATACAATGTACAACATCTGTGGACCTTCCACCTCCACAAAAATGGGATATCTTGATTCATTTGAGTAACACTTGATCTTTACAATTTTGTTATGTTCATTTTTTATTTCTTTGTGTATAATTGTTTTGTCCATTTGTACTTCTGATGTTATCGTGTATTAGATTTTCTTTCTCTGCTTCCTTGTATTTACCAATTATATAACTTATTATAACACAATAATATTCCCTTATGTTCATGAAACACAATTTATTTAGCCATTATCTATTTGATGGACATCTATTTTGTCTCTAATTCCTTGCTGTCACAGAAGCTACTGTTATAAATATTTTGGTGCATATGGTGTGTGTATATGAATTTGGTGAATTTGGTGAATTTCTTCCTATAGATGACTTCCTTGGGGCACTGAGGTGAAACCCCAGAGTTGTTTTGATTTGCATTTCTTTTATCGTTCGAAATTTAGAACATTCTTTCATATGGTTGTGAATATTTTGTAATTCTTCTTTTGAGAACTATTTGTCCTTATGCTTTAATAATCACTCATCTATTGAGGAAAGACAACTAGTTATATTTGTTAATTGTTATTTTGTTAATTATTTATATATCATAGATATCAAACCCTTGTCAGAAAAATTTGATACAAAGATTTTTTTCCTCTTCAACTGCTTTCCATCTTATCTTAGGTACGTTAATTTTGTCTTCATAGAAACATTTTAGCTTCATGTAACCAAAATTATCCATTTTATCTTTGTACTAATTTTGTTTAATTTTCTTTTGGTTAAGATTACATATACTACACATAACCATGAGATATATATGATTTACTTCTCTTCTCATTTTAAAAATAGTATGATCTTAATGACACATGTAAAACCCAGTGGAATTACTTGTTGGCTACAAGAGGGGGGAGAGGGGAGGGAAAGAACATGAATCATATAACCATGGGAAAATATTCAAAATTAATTAATTAACTGAACTAAAAAAAGTATGAACTTTACTATTAAGGTCACATATCAAAGGTGTTAGTCTAAACCTAATTTCTGCCAGTTTGCTTTCCAATTTTCCCAACAGTTTTTACCAAATAAGGTGATTTGTTTTCTATTTTATCAAATACAGCGTAATAGAGACCTATTGTTTCTGATTCTCCCTTGTTTAGAGTATTTTCTGCTGATCTATTTCTCCTTTTTATAACTACGACCAGAAAGGTTCAGTCTCTGCTACTTTATAATGTAATTTGAGGTCTGGAAGTGTTATTTCCAATTGTAATGAGTAATTTGTTAATTAAGTAAGCAATAAAAGATTTTTGGTAGATTAGGTATAGTTATAGGTATAGGTAGATAGAGAGATGAGTTTGAGTGAGCTGGATTTCTTTAAATCACAGTGGAATTCTCAAAGAGGATGATGGGGAAAACAAGGAATTTCCCAGAGGTCCTTGGGAAGGACAGTTGGACCAGCAATCACTCTTTGGATGATCCTGATTAAGGAAAATTGTCCAAGGAACTTGCTCTGAGAGTTTGAGAAGATCTGGTGATTTATTACTTGGAAACATCCTAGCATCAAAGAGAGAGAGAAAGTGGTTGACAAAAGAGTGGTTCCTCTGTCTGCCAGTGGTGACTGGAGAGAGCAACAGCTGAGTGAAGTGTCAGCAACTTCTGACAGGCTAAATTTCATCTGAGTAGAAGGAAGAAATTCGATTTATCTCTCATTATTTATAAGTTTATATTTTAGTTTTAGGATAGAAAGATAGCTAGTTTGGGGATTAGATAATGTAATATGGAAAAGCATACTACCATATTTTGCATGGGGCAAGATGGCAGTTTGCCCTGATTAGAATGTGGAATATGCCATGAGACAGGCAGCTGGTGCCACTTGGCAGTTGGAGCCAGGCTATAAATAAGTTTGGCAGACCCTCTCTTTGTTCTCTTCTCCCCTCACCTCTCACTTGCCCCATACCCCCTTGGGACCGGGAGGTGGCAGTGGGAATGAGGGTAGTTTTAGCTTTAGAATAGGGTCAAACCAATTCTGCAGGACAAATCTATTATTACTATTGGCAAAGCAAACCAACCTTTAACCAAAGATTAATTTTATTTTATTATCAAAGAGACCACACCACTCTGACCCAGGGTTGTCTGCCCTGGGTCAGCAGATGAGCATCCAGGGAAGACCTAACAGCATCTTGTGTCAGAGAACTCTTTCACCCTTAGTTCTCAGTACTTCCTAATCCTCTTTCCATTTCCTTATCACCTATACTCCTTTATCAATAAACCCCATAGCCTTAATCTGAGAACTTTGTGGTTATTGCCTACCCATCTAAGGCCAAGCAGGGACAGCCAACAGGAAAGGTTCTGAACAGCTACAGCAGGGATAAACTCCATTGCAGTTGGACAGGAAGTCCCATACACACTTCCTGTCAATCTACTATACACACCAATAGGAAGTTACTTCCTCATCAGGATAGGGGCTGCAGATTAGACATCTTAAGGAAGCTTGGTGTCTAGCAGAAGAGAGTTTCTCATATCTCTCTGCTAACCTGGAACTTGGTTACCATCCTCTCCAAAGCTAGCTCCTTCTAGTATTATTACTAGCTTCAGCCCCCTTTATTCATTACAATAGACAGTAAGAGTAATTAAGTCAGCCTTGACTTTGATCAAGGAAGAAAAAAATCTCTTGTGAGACAGATTTGGAGGTGGTTTTAGTTAAGATAAATTTAGAATTAGGGAATTACATTTCATAAACCTTTCCAAATTCAATACCTCCATTTTCCTTATCCTATCACTGCTCCTATAGAAGTTAATATAAATAAATAGGTTTTATAGAAAGTTATCTCCAGTCAAATTCTTCAACTACTTGTCCAACCAACTCTCAACCACCAACTCCCAACAACTGAATCTTCTATATTCTAATATACTATTAATATCTATAAATTAATAACAGATCTAACCCCAAACACCCTTTATCCATACTTCTTTTTATAATTTCCCTTGATATTCTAGATTTTTGTTTTTCCAAATGAATTTTGATATTATTTCATGAAGTTTTATAAAATATCCCCTTGGTAATTTTGTTGATATAGCATTAAAAGTGTAAACTAATTTTTATAGTATTGGAATTTTTATTATATGACCCAGCCATGAGCATCAAATGCTTTTCCAGCTTTTGAAGCTGTTCTTTATTTCTTTGTTTATTTCAATTACTTTGTAACTGAATCTCTACAAGTCTTTTGTGTGTTTTTGTAAGCCAATCGTTGAATATTTTATGCATTTTGTAGTTATTTTGAATGGGATTTTTCCTTCCTATTATTGTTGTTTGACTTCTTTTTCTTATATCACAATGGTATTGATTTTTGTGAATTTAATTAGTAGCTTGAAACTTGGCTGACATTATTTGTCTCCATGTCTTTGCTAATTCCTTAGGATTTTTTAAGTGTATCATCATATCATCAGCAAATAGGCATAGTTTTATATCTTTTACACCAATCTTTGTGCCTTTAATTTCCTAGCATTTCCAGAGATATATCAAATGATAGTGGATAAACCTTTCCAAATTCCAAATTCCAAATGAGAATGGACTTCACTTGTTTAACACCCATATTTACTGGGAAAAGTTCTAGTATTCTCCATTCTGTACAATGCTTGCATTCCATTTTCGATAGACACTTTTAATGATATTTTTTAAGAAATGAAAGGCCCTTTGTGCCTATATTTCATATGATTTTTAGTAGTTTGTCAAAGGCTTTTTCTTCATCTATTAAAATAATTATATCATTCTGAATGTTTTGTCTTTTTTAAAATGGTTTATTGTATTCCCAATGCTATCCTTATATCCCTAGCATAAATCATACATCAGAATGAATGATTTCTTGGATAAATTGCTGAAGTGTTTGGGAGGATTTTGTGCAAAATTTAATTAATGATATTAACCTATAGTTTTCCTTCTATGTTTAATCTTTCCCAGGTTTAGGTATTAGGACTATTAGGACTACTACTACCATTCAAATAGAATGCATTCTTTTTCAGTTTTTGAAAATAAGTTGTGAAACATCAGTATTAATTGTTCTTTAAATGATTAGGACAGGACAGGACAGGACAGGACAGGATAGGATAGGATGGGATTCTGCTGTGAATCCATCAGGATCAGATATTTTTCTTTTAGTAGTTGCTTTATACCTAGATTTATTTCATTTTATGTGACTAGGTTATTTAAGATTTCTATCTGGTCTTTTGATAGTTTGGTATTTTATATTTTTGAAGAGATAGCTCTATTTATTTTGAATTCTCAGTTTTGTTAGCATAAAATTATGCACAACATATTCTGATTATTCTTTTTGTTTCTTCTGGTATTATTATAATTTCACTTGTTCCTTTTCTATTTTATTTATTTGGTTTTCCACCTCTTTAATCAGATTAGCTAAAAGTTTTCAGTTTTATTCTTTTCAAAGAACCAGTTTTTAATTTATTGTTTCTATGGGTTTTATTTCCAATTTATCTATTTCACCTCTGATTTCTAATAACTTCTCATTTGTATCTTATTTTAGATTTGTTTAAATATTGGCTTTCTAACTTTTAAAATGAGCATCAAATTCATTAATCTTCTCTTTTTAATTTTGCTAATGTATATTTTTAAGGATATGATTTTTCTTCTGAGGACTTCTTCAACAGCATCCTAGCAATTTTGATGTATTGTTTCATTATTATAATTTTATTTCACATTTTTATTCATAGTTTCTAAGATTTGTTCTTTGACCCACTCATTATTTAGGCTTTTCTTGTTTAGTTTGCCCTTGGATTAGCAATAGTTATCCTATGTTCATTATTTGAAACTGAAGAGTTTAAAGACATAGTTGCTAAAGGAGTTACCTGACAACTAATTTTCAAATGCCTTACTGTTGACCAGGAACTGATAAACCAGTTTAATGCCGTGATGAATGAAGGATGGGCTAAGGATGATGTGAAAGGATAGCTAAATGAGACAACACTTTTTCAGCAGCTAGAAATCCAGTGGCAATAATGACAACAGTCAGCAAAACCAATGCCCAATTCTTTCAGTTATCAGTGACCTTGCGACAGGAGTTGTGACAATAAGTAGTTATGAAGGACTTATGTAAGAAGGGGGTGATCAGGAGGATTGGGGTATAGTGGTTAACCCCTT
This sequence comes from Gracilinanus agilis, assembly GCF_016433145.1. NCBI lineage: Eukaryota > Metazoa > Chordata > Mammalia > Didelphimorphia > Didelphidae > Gracilinanus > Gracilinanus agilis. Next base: position 430,703,069 of record NC_058131.1, on the reverse strand, counting down.
AGGTTGATATTTTAGGGCCTCTTCTCCCTCACAACCACCCCTCCTTACTAGGAGACAAAATGGGGTTTCTTGGAAAATAGGGGATCCCTGGATGTTCCTGCCTGGATAGAGAAGTTAAAGGAATGTCTTCTCCTCCAGGGGAAACAAATGTGACCCCAATAATATGTTCGTGCCAGGCAGTGCACACTGAAGCCTCCCCCAGAAATCTCCAACTGGAATCAGGTTTAAAAATGGAGATCTGCTTTCCTTCCTCCCTCAACCGACTCGTTCTGCCTCCCACCTCAGTTCACTATGATCTGACTGAATCAAACTTTGAGTGTTTATTACAGGAACAAAATAATCAAGGGAAATACGATGGGGTTCTCAGGAAAATGGCTGCAGGACATACCCTAATTCCCCTCTCAGTCCTTCACTATATAGGGTACCCACAGAGGTTCTTCTGCATTCCCCAAATTCACAGCTTCTCTGACCCAATCCCCAAATAGTACTCCTATAGCTAGAATTATTACTAAACCAAAGAGGATAATGAAGGGCAAGACCCAAGGCAATATTTGTGAGTCCCAGGGGCTGACTCCCCACAGAAGTCCAGACACCCCTGGACGAACTGAAGAAACTATTGTATATTTCCAGTGTGATCAAGAACCAAGAGAGATCAAGAGATATGATCAATCTTCACAGAAGGTCTAAGGAAACTCTCTAGATTTCACTTTGTGGGTCACAGAGCCCCCAAAAAAACCACCTCCCTCCTGGGCTGTAAACCCCAAAGCTTAAGTGTTCAGTTGGATCTTTTTCCCAGAAGTCTTTGCTTCAGCCCAACTGTCACTCTCCTCTTCTTCTTCCATGTTCCATCTCTTACAGTTCCAAAATGCCTGGCTTGCCTTGCTTCTTACACATAACAATACTATTACCAAGAATTTGGTATGGAAAACTTGTAGAGAATATATCCACTTTCACTTGTAGAACCCTTGGAGTTCTGGTTGGCTTATACCTTAGGAGTAATACAAATGTGGCAGATGACTCATGTAGGGAAATATAGGAAACTAATGTAGATTCTCAAGAGTACTTGTTTTTTACTTCACTCAATCTTTGAGGATGCAGCACCCCTAAAGATCTAGTGTTTGAAAATTTCTAGGTTCTGGATAACTAACTGATAACTCAGAACAGCATAAACAGGATATTTATATAATCAGGTCCCATTGATACCTATTAAAAGGAAGGAGAAAAGGCCTCCAAATTTGTCTCCATCCGGAAAGATAGCTCCAAAGGATTGTAATCGGAAAAGCAAATGGACAATGTCAGATAGACCCGAGGGACTAGGGGCCTGTTTCTATGGAATGTAATATAAAAACCCTTATTAAGTACTTATTAAATGCAAACATGGTGCTAAGAGCTAGAAGAGAGAAGTGAGAGTTTCCTACTCTTTTTTTAAACTTAGACTCAATAGTAAGTATTGGTTTCAAGGCGGGAGAGTGATAAGGGCTAGGCAATTGGAGTTAAATTATTTGCCCAGGGTCACACAGCTAGAAGGTGTCTGAGGCCAGATATGAACCCAGGACCTCCCATCTCTAGACTTGGCTCTCTATCCACTAAACTACCCAGCTTCCCTGATAGTCTCCTACTCTTAAAGAGTTCACATTCTAATTCAGAGAAAAGTTCAGCTACAGGATAGATGGAAAGGCCTAGTTATCCTTAGGATATAGTGACAAAGTAGATGGTTAGGTTCAGGGATCTTTAGGTTTTGTTGACCAGAAAGTGAGATACACATCAGACCCAAGTGAGCAGAATTCAGGGTAGAATAATTGGGGAAAGAAGTCTTGTGGGTGTATCTAGTGTCAGGGATCTCATGATGGCCTTTAGACAATTTGGATTAATGCTAGTGTGGCTGAAATTCTATAGTAGGGGACAACTAGGTGGTTCAGATAGCCAGATCTGGAGATGAGAGGTCTTAGGTTCAAATCTGGTCTCAAATATTTTCTTGCTATGTGACCCTGGGCTCAATGTCATTTAACCCTAATTGCCTAGCCCTTACTACTCTTCTGCCTTGAAACCAATACTTAGTCTTCTAAGTTGGAAAGTAATATTTCTAAATTTCTAAAATTTCTAAAAATTAACTCTATGGTAGCTACTGGTAAGTGAATAGTCAGAACAATCTCCCAGCTATTTAGAGTTGATATATCTGATCAGGAAATAGGGCAAAGACAGTGGGCAGAGAATGGGGCTGGAAGCATCATAAACTAGTCCAGGGAAGTACTTGGGACGTATTCTAGACAGAAGCCACTGGGACTAAACAAGATTCTGTTTTGGCTCAATTAACCTCACAAATGAAGTTCAGCCAAAACTTTTGAATCTTTGAACAAACTAATTAGTTAAGACACTTTTCCAAGAGAGTGAAAGAATTAGATGGCAAGGTTTTGGAAACAGTATAAAGTGTGGCTAATACCAACCAAGTTGCTTTCTGTGACAATTGCAGACTAGATAGACACATGCATGATAAATGTACTCAAGAGAAAAATACAAAATTTGCTTCTCAAAAATTGAATTCTGGGGTTTTACCCTGGGTGGTCTCGTGCTGGGTGCTGGCCTCGATGGCCTGCTGGGTGTCGAGCAAGGACAGAAAGGAGACCTATTCCTGGTCACTGATCGCGGCAGAACCGTCATCCTCTACAAGGTTTCAGATCAGAAACCGTTGGGTTGCTGGTCAGTGAAGCAAGGTCAAACTATAACATGTCCAGCTGTGTGCAACTTCCAGACTGGGGAGTATGTTGTTGTCCATGATGATAAGGTTTTAAGAGTATGGAAAAACGAAGATGTGAATTTGGACAAAGTATTCAAAGCAACACTGTCTGCTGATGTATATAGAATACATTCAATACAAAATACTGAACCACTTGTATTGTTCAAAGAAGGTGCTGTTCGAAGTCTAGATGTTTTGCTTGCAGAACCCCAACAAAAAATTGAAGCTGTTATTTCAGATGAAGAAGTTATTAAGTGGACAAAACTTTTCTTGGACTCTACTCAGCCTGTTTTAATATTTGTTACAGAAAAACATGGAAATTATTTTGTGTATGTGCAAATGTTTAATCCACATAACTTATGCAAATATACCCTTTTACCTGGAGAAGAAGAACCAGTTACATTGAGTTTTGCTGCATCTGTGAATGAAAGATTAGTCACTTTGCTGTGTTTAAGCTGTAATGGGTGTATATATGAAACTTTGATACCACTAAATAAGGATAAACCTGAAGAGAAGAAAGTACTAGTCACATCCCTCTTACTCAAGACTTCTGTATCTGGCAATGTTTTGAAGGGTGATTCATTTGCCATTCTTGATAAGGATCATGTAGCAGTCATGGGAACTTCACTCAAGGCTCCTAAAGAAAACATCTCTATTTGGAATATTAAGTTTCAGACATTACAAACTTCAAAGGAATTACCACAGGGGACCAGTGGTCACGTACCCAAACTATGTCCCACTTTGTAAACTGGGGAACATTTCAAGGAGATGGACTTGAATCACAAGATTCAAATAATTTAGTATCCCTTAAAGGACATTCAAAGAGAAGTTTAAGGACAAGAAAAAATGAGACAAGGTCTCAGCTGGAGGATTCAACAAACAAAGAGTTTCTATCAGGCATAAAGGATACTTCTGAAAAACACCTTGAACAACAGTTGAGTAAGTTTTTGGCTGATAAACGGACACCTGACTTTCAAATTACTATTGGGCACATAGTTTCAGAACTGGTGGGAAGGTGTAAGACAGAACCACCTTTTTATCCTCAGAGTAGTCTCGTACAACTCATCCAAACTCAAGTACTTTCTTACAGTTTGTGCCCTGACTTGATGGCAGTTGCCTTAGAAAAGAGAGATGTACATTTGTTACAGTTCTGTCTACAGCAGTTCCCTGACATTCCTGAATCAATTACCTGTGCTTGCTTAAAGGTTTTCTTAAGCATTGGCGATGACAGCCTTGAAGGGACAAATGTGAATATGGAATCAGTTATTGGTTACATTGACTTTCCCCAAAATGAGAAAATGGAGAAAAAAGAAGTTGTTCAAAATGGTTTTAGTCCAGTACTTTCAGAAGAGGATAACATTGAGGACAAGTTAAATAAATCAGATGGCATGATGAATACTACTCTGACATGTCCTGTAACTCCCCAAAAGGCAGCTTTACTAAATGCAATTCTCCACTCAGCATATAGTGAAACATTTCTTTTGCCCAATTTGAAAGACCTCACAGTCCAACATGTCATTCTATTTCTCCAGTATTTGCATTTCCTTTATGAGAAATGTAGTGAAAATGCTAGTATGACTCTTCCAGGACCCTGTCCTCCAACCCTGAACCAGATTATGGATTGGATCTGTCTACTGCTAGATGCTCATTTTACGGTGGTTGTGATGATTCCAGAAGCAAAAGGAATATTGGCAAGTCTTTATAAGTTTGTGAAAGCCCAGGTATGGGTTTATTCTGAGCTCAATAAAATTGAAGGAAGTTTACAGCAGCTACAAAAATTGTACCAGCAAAGAAATATGGGATTGTATTCAATTGAAGTGCTTGAACTCATCTGAGAGTAGCATCCATTATGCAGAGACTTTTATGAAGACCTCTTTCTTCAGTGAATTCTCTATTCCTACTCATCCAGTTAAACAGAGGAATTTGTTTTATGACTTTGTTTTGATGTCAAGACAAGTTTCAAAGACCAGAGGAATCAGAACTTACTGCTTCTCACTCCATATTTCATACTGAACTATTCTAGTTTTATAGATGAGTGCTGGGGAGTGGAGAGGCAATGTTCTGCAAGTAACTTTTTTAAAGTATAACTTGGTTGATTTTAAGTATGTATTGTATATGGATAAAAATCTAATTTCTTACAAAATTTTTTTGAGTAGTACTTCTTATAAAACAATTACCATTGAAGTAATACTTAGAAGAATTTATTTTAGTTGAATAAGAAAGCTACCCCAGGTCAGCAGTTCTCATTACCAAACATTTGGAATCTCAATTAAATCAAAGAATTTAACTATTCATGACCTTCTTATTTTCATCTTAATAAATGCTTATTGTTTGACATAATCTAAAAGGACGAGAACAGCAAAAGTCAGAAATAAATTCCAACAAGATAAGAAAAATATTTTACCTCTGCTTCTCCCCACGTGGTACAGAAATGGCAAATGTATCCTAATACATACCCTATGTAACACCTTTGATTTAAACCCATTCTTTCTACAGCCACTATAAGGTAATATCTTGTATTCAGTAACAAGACATATTTTTAAATTTCTAGTTAAAATAATGACCAGTTAGTATTTGTTCTATATTTTGTTTTACAGCATAAAGAGTATAAATACCAAGTGTAACACTTCTAAAATATTGTCCTCATGGTTGATTGAACCATTGTGCTATTTGGAACAATGAAAAGTTTCATGTGGAGAGAAATCATGGATATTTTTGCTTCTTGAAAATATATCTTGAATTATATTAACTTTAGAATAATGAGAAACTGCAATTCTTTAGATCAGTTATCTCCAAACTTTTTGAACTTGTAAAAAAAATTTGAGCACATTCTCATATGTATATTTTTTATGAATTTGTATATGTTCTGCTGTACTGATAGTTTTATACATTAGAAAACTTAAATGATAATAGGAATTTTTAAAAAGATGAAATAAAAACAAAATAATTCTTGATCTTAGAAAAAAAAATTGAATTCTACTGAATCAATATTAGTAAGTGGAGAATAGGATCAGAGAATAGAGCTACTTCATATTTCCAGCTATAACCACAATCCTAACATTCATTTCTGGAGCCTTTCCAGGACCCATCCTTTCTAAACCCTATGCAGTACTGATGAGAAAGAAGACATAGTGGTCTTTGGTTTACTGCTTGGCAGCTCCTGAATGACAATTATGTTCCAATAATTGTATGAAGGTCACTTGAATCATATACATTCAGGGCTAGCCTATAGGAACTTTTCTTTACTTTCATTATGTCACAATGAATCTAGAATTCCTCAGAGAATTAACTATCAATGAGAAAGTGGATACTACAACTCTAGTCTATCTTGACCCAGAAAATATGTATGGAATTTCAGCATTCATTTCAATAAATTCAACCTATTCAAAATACTGGCAGGTTTGCAGGCAAAATGCACACAGTGATCAGGGGCCTCAGAATCTGAACACCTTGACAATTCATGCAGATTGTGTATAAAGGTTTACAAGAAAAAGAAGTTTTTCTCAAATGGCCTCACTTTTTTCAGTGAAATATAAGGCAAGATTCTCAGCTGAAAGGATGAAGGGAGAAAGAGTTATAAGAGTTTGAGGAAGAATAAAAAGTTTTCTCTTTTATCCCTGTCTCACAAGAAGAGCATGGGGTTTGCCTTGACAAGAAGGGCCATTTCTTCTTGTGAAACAAAAGTGAAGGAGAGGGAAGTGAAAGTGCTTGAATGATATGAGATGAGGAGAAGGGAAAGGGCCCTTCTCACCAGGGCAAAACCCCTTAACATGCACAAGTGATCCCATTCTGTATCATCTTCTCCCTTAGTCATGTGAACTCTCTCACTTATTTTCGATTTCTCCCTGTCCTACCGGCTGCTTTTCTACTGTCTACAAATATGCCTATGTCTCCTCTATCCTCAAAAAAACCCCTTCACTTGATCCATCCATCTCCACTAGCTATTGTCCTACACCTCTCCTTCTTTCGTGACTAAACTCCCTTGGAAGGTTCTCTACAAATTGATGCTTCAACTTCCTTTCCTCGCACTCTCTTCTTAATTCTCTGCAGTTTGGCTTCCAAACTTGTCATTCAACAGAAACTATTTAATTCCCTAATCTAATTTCTCAGTCCTCATCCTTCTTGCCCTCTCTACAGCTTTTGACATTGTCTTCTCTCTAGTTTTGTTTTATTTTTAAACCCTTACCTACAATACAATACATTTCTGTATTTGATTCCAAGGCAGAAGAGTGGTAAGGGCTAGGCAATGGGGGTTAAGTGGTAAGGGCTAGGCAATGGGGGTTAAGTCACACAGCTAGGAAGTGTCTGAATTCAGATTTGAACCCATTTCTCCCGTCTCTAGGCCTGACTCTCAATCCACTGAGCCACTTACCTGGCCCCTCTCCCTAGGTTTTCGGGACACTGCTCTCTCCTATTTCTCCTCCTATCTGTTTCCTTCTCAGACTCCTTTATTGGATCTTTGCTATTCCTTGAACCCAACATTCCATCCCCCAACTCCAAGCATTGTCATGTAGCTTTCCTGTTTTACTTTGGGTCTCAGCTAAAGTCCTTCCTTCTGCAAGAAACCTTTTCCTGTCCTCCCTAATCTTAGTGTCCTCCCCTCTGTTGATTATCTCCAGTTTATCCTTTACACATTTTTTTTTTTTGCACAGTTGTTTGCTTGTTGTCTCCGACCATCAGCTCTTTGAGAGCAGGAGCTGTTTTGTTTTTTTAGTTTTTACATCTCCTCCCCCTCCCCAGTGACTGGCACATGAATAGGCGCTTTAATAAGTACTTGTTGACTTGACTGGAGATGACATGGGGTATGTGACATTTGGAATGTTGACAGTTAAGGTGACAGTAACACTTGGGAACAATGACGCCTCGAGTGGCCCTGGGGAGATGACACTGGGAAGTCACACCGGTGACATCAACAGTTCAAGTTCTGAGTCACTTCCTCCTCCCCACAGGCGGATGGCTGATGACGTGTTTTCCATGCCTAATCAGGTCCTCCAGAGCAGTCAAGGCGAGAGCGGCCGCTGCGCAAAAGCCTCCGTCGCTGGAGGTCAGTGACGGTGCGATGCATTCTGGGAAGGCAGCTGTCGGGCAGGACAGGTTCCAGGTTTGATTCTGTTAGGAGCGCGATGGTTAGAGGCGACGGGTGGAGGAGCAGTTGAAGGGGTCAGGGCAGGCGACCGAGTTTGCTGTACAGTTCCGCGTCTGCTCGGAGAGCAAGAAGCACTGGAAGGCCCGCATGGAGTTCATCCTGCGCCACCTGCCCGATTACCGAGACCAGCAGCCTGCAGCCGCCTGGACCAGCCTCTGGCGCTGTCCATGGTGTGGGCCAACAACTTCTTCTGGGCTGCAGGTGCCGACCCCTGCCCTTCACCCTCTTTAGGCCCACTACCTACCCAATCCTAACCTCTGACCCCTGGCAACCACCCCAGCCCTGACATCCAACCCCTTTTTTGCTTCATTGTCCCAGACTTAACCTCTGCCTTCGAACCACCATCCCAATTCTGTCTTCTTGCGCAGCCCATCCCCACCTCCACATACAGTAGTCTGATGTCTTTTCCCACTGCCCCATCCTTACTTTCTTCTCTGAGCCCTAGTCTTGGAGCTTGGACCTCTTAATTCTCCTGAATCTGTCCCTCACATCTTCGGTACCTTGACTGTTGGAACAGATTGGTGTGGTCAGACGCCTGACCAACTGGGACCTGTTCAATCCCTTTAATGTCACTTACTGATACCTAACTGACTGAACTCTTTGGCATCTTTCTGGCTGTTTCTTTGGTGGGCTTTTTCAATGCTGACCCCTTTTTCTCTGCCCATCCCATAGATGTTTCTCTTTCTCCTAGGAGGGAACTTTCCCCCTTCCCTACTTCTCCTTACTCGTTGTGATAAAGAAGGAGTCTGAGATTGAAAGTCAAGAGACCTAAGTCTTAGTTCTTTTCCTACCATTAATTTGTTGTCTTGAACAAGACCCTTTCCCTCTTTGAGCCTCTAGTTATCTTCTCTTTGTAAAATGAAGAGTTTGAACTAGATCAAACCTTTTTTTGTGTCATGGAACCATTTGTTTAGGGAAGCCTACATAAACCCCTTCTTGTAATATGTAATTGTTTTTGTAAAATTCATAATAGAAGGAAATACTCTATTTTAATTAGATATATTAATGCAAATAACAATGTCTTTTTTTCCTTTCTGAGTTCATGGATCTTATGAAATCTATCCATAGACTCCTTGGAGGTCCATGAACTCTAGATTAAAATCTTCCATACTAGATAGTTTCTAAGATTCTTTTCAGGTCTAATATTCTGTGAAAACTTTCATTCTATGAAGATAAAGCAACTATTATTATATCTTTGTCTTCTCGTTAGTACCATATATATACAACATTAATTTCCTCTAATTACTTTGCTCCTTACCCATCAATACCCTTCTGACAAGGCATTGAGAACAGACCTGGAGTACCTATCTTGCCTGATTTCACTCCTGAAGAAGCCTGGGTCCTTCTATCATTCAGTTTATGAAAACGGGGATCTTTGTTTAACACAAAGGGTCTGCTACCTAATATAAAATGTCCCTTTCCTTCACAAGAGAGTAAATAGTAAAGACAAATGAGGCTGCATGTTACTGAGAAGGAAATAGCTTCATACATATGATTATTCATTTATTTATTTTTAAACTCTTATTTTCCATCTTAGAATCAATACCGTGTATCGTTTCTAAGGCAGAAGAGTGGTAAGGGCTAGGCAATGGGGATTAAATGATTTGCCTAGGGTCACACAGCTAGGTGTCTGAAGCCATATTTGAACCCAGGACCTCCCATCTCTGGGCCTGGCTCTCAACATATGTGTGATTATTAAATAACATTAGGTCTCATTTTTGACCCTAGTACTGTTTTCATTATCAATTAAGTACTACCTCTGTCTCCGAGCCTAATTGGCCACACAGTTATTCTGAGCTTAAGCCACTATCATGTACCCTTAGATTTGCAAGGAGTGCAAAGCTACAGTAGGCCATAGGGGCACGGTTAGTGCAGAGATGAGAAGAAACTTGAAGATATTTATGTCAGGAATGGAAGAAAGAGGCATCCTTTTTCAGTGTCCCTGATGAGATTCTTCGCAGGAGCAAAGACTGTCACTTCTAGCTATGTTTCCTAATTCTCTACCATTCTTAAGCTCTGAAAAAAAAATATTTTAGTTTTAATATATCACTTCCATATGTAAAGTAGACAGAGCTACAAGTGATTCTTCTCCCAGCCATTTACCTTACTTTTTTTTACCATACGGTCACAACAAAGAACTTTTAGACAAGGTAATAGAAATAGCTAGTGGAATTGAGGTAGAAGAAAGATCTCCCACAGTTTAAAACCAGAGATGAATTAATTAAAAAAGTAAATATATTTATATAGAACATTTCAGTCCTCAGTTTGAGTGGTGATACTGAATTTAACTGTTAAGTCCTCTATGATATCTAGAGTTATTTTTATATATTTGAGAAAGGAACTTTTCTCTCTGTCTCTGTCTCTCTCTCCTCCCTCTCTCCCTTTTACTTTCCTCTACTTCTCCTTATGCCTCTTCTATATATCTGACTGTCTTTTTGTTTATTTATCTCTCTGTCATTTTTAATGGTTTTCTTTGCTGTTCAAAAGGACTAAGTCCTTGGTTTTTTAATTCTAAATCTAAATCTAAAACTCTAAATCTAAAAAACCATTTAAAAAAACTAGATCCTAGAAGTAAACCAGAGAACCAATTCATTATGCTTTGGAGCCTAACATCAAATAGCACATCTATTATTTGTAACATTTTTGCTTTGAGTTTTTTAATTTGTTTAATTAAATAGAAGTTAGCTAAGATGGTAGAAAAAATAGAAAGAGGCCCATAGAGTAAGCCAAAGCAGTTTTCACTTGATAGCTTCTCTGACTTGTAGGTGAGAATATAGATGCAGAATATAGAACCTATATATAGGTCCTATAATAGTTTGCTATTCATCAATGTTGAAACCAGGAATGTGGGCTGAATATTTCAATACTCACTTGATCAGAATTAGAAGTATGCTTAAATGTTCATATAGAGTAATACAGAGAGAATGGTGTATAACCTTGATGAACTGAAACCCTTCAGCCCTTTTTCAGTGAGCCCCAGAAAAAAAAGGAAGGAACCTTCCATAACCTTCACTGTAAACTAAACAATTAAGGACACTACATCCATGCCCCTTACTAAGTCCCATTGGTGTGTTTGGGATAACTAGGAGGAAAGTAGAACCACAAAGAATGCCTGCAAGTGAGCAGGGAACCAAGTATTTCATAGGGTGCTGAAGACAAGGAAAATGCCATATTTTATTTGTGATTGCTTTTAGGAAAGCTATTAGAACAGGTTTTTTTAAGACAGTTTTTTTAACACCTCCTATATCATATATCCTTTACCTCTTTCCCTTCTGGAGAATCATCCTTTGTAACAAAGAATGAAAAAAAAGGAGAAAAAGCACAGTTCAAAAAATTAACACATTGAAAAAATATGCCATTATATTCAATGTTAACAGATATAATTCCTTCCCTTCCTCAAAGAAGATAAAGAGATGCCTTATCATATCTCTTCTTTGGGATTACCACAGTTCCTAATCTAAATATTTCATCGGTATGGAGATTTTCATTTTGTTCTTGCAAACAGATCAGATGGGATAAGCAGCAGGTATCCATTTTTAGACAGACTTTAGTGTGTCATTTAAAAAATGTCAGCAGTTAACATTGCAAAGTTCCCTAGTAAGATTACTTGCAGTATACTTAAGACTGATGAGGTTCCTAGGAGCACAGTTTCACTATTCTCATAGGTTTGCTTGATGTATACATGAAACATAAATGAAATTTGAAAACATTTTGCTTGTTTATATCTCCTTGCTTGTCTCTTCTCTAGATTTTTTAATTGTAAGTATATTTACTTTTAAAAATTCAGCAAACATATATTGAGTACCCAGTGTGCAATTAAGGCACACTTCTAGTTATTCTGTCCTGCCCTTTCCTCTTGGCACTCTGGGCCCCTTAGATAATTATTTTTGGTAACTTGGTAGGTGAATCCTCAATGAGGAAGCATGGTTCTTAATAATATTTAACTCTTTTAATATTTAAATAGTGTAAGATATGACCCCTTTGGTAACTAAAATCTGGGTTTTGTGTATATCAGTTTCTTTCGAAGAAAATTTTGTTTTCTTAGTAACCAAGTTTAATTTTAGTCTTTTGATGCTACTTAAAATGAAACTCATCTGATCCTGAAAAATGAGATACTTAAAGAGAACAGAATGTCTTGCCAGTTGTCAGAATTGTTCCAGATAGATACATCCTGGAAAGGGGTCACCTTTTGTTCCACTAACAGGCTTTGACTATGTTGTAATCTATTTACTTCTAATTGTGGACAGCCCTTAAATGTGCACTGAAGGAAGAGATGCTGAGAGTGAAGAACTTAGCAAGAAGAGCCTGTATGTTTTGTCATTTTCTTGCCCCTTTCATGTGTGTAATAGAAGAGGCTGGCAAATGTTAGGAAACAACTTTTGCTCAGGGAAAAAAGAAAACTTGTTTAGAGCCATCTCACTAAAAAGTCTGTTCTTCCTTTCAAACTTGATTTTAAACTATAAAATTAAAGAGATTGGGATTTAAATCAGTCTTACAACTGGGTACAGAATGCCTTCAAGTCACTTGGTATCTCATGACCAGATGGAGAAAAGAACTTTTTAAATAAGAATTTTTTAAAAAGCCTTTATTCAGTGGAGTGAGAGTCAGGCAGCCTCAGCCACTTCCCAGCTGTGTGACCCTGGGCAGGTCACTTGACCCCCCATTGCCCACCCTTACCAATCTTCCACCTATGAGACAATACACCGAAGTACAAGGGTTTAAAAAAAAATCTAAAAAAAAAAAGCCTTTATTGATGTTGCACAGCTTTGGAAGAGAGAATTTCTTTAGGCTCATCTACCTTATTTTTCACCCATCAAAATAAAGCAGTACTATCCTCAGATGGGTGGGATTTGTCTGTGTTTATGGGCATTTCTAGTGCAAGAGGGATAGGGGACTTAAAATGACACATTCCAAAAAATGATCTTAACTAATTAATTAAAGCAGTCATTCTAAATCCCACATTGTAAGCTTCTTTTAGTGACCAACATAGTCCTAGCCAATGGTTTGATAATTAAGGTATGCCAACTGCTGTTTTAGAGGAAGTTTGTTATTTCTGCAAGAATTATAGTTAACTTTCCAAGGGAATGTCATTATTATGAAGAAAGAGCTGTTTGATAAAAGATAAGAAGATACAGTTGTCTCAAAGGAAGAAGTTTACAGTTTAGTTATTTTATTAATTTTTTTCTGAATTTTATTTTGAAACCAAAGGGGAAAAATAGCATGATGGAGAATGACTGAGTCACAATTAACTCTAAAGCAAAAAAAAAGAATAGAAAAGTTAGAAAAATAGGTTACCTACTTTTTTTTTTAATGTTTCAGTAGAAGCAGTGAAACAAAAAGCTAAGGTCTCTACATTGTATGAGTCATATAGATAAATCCATTTTAGCAGAAGCACTCAGGATACTAAGGTAAGAGTTGAGAACCAAGTAAATATTTAGAGATTCAGTCTACTAGTCTGTGCTGACCCCTAAGGAATGGTATAATACTGAAAGTAAAACTCTGGAAGGGCTGGCCAGTAATGTGTAGATCTCCTGGATGGTTCTTTCCCATAACTACTTTTATGGAGTAAAAAGCAAAGGGGTGAGAAGTGCCAAATTCTGATTCACTATAACTGACTTGTTGCATCATGCACAATAATTCAGTCTGTGTTGAATATTTGCAGGTTCTGTAAAGCTGTCCTTTCTGATTAATTTGGCAATAGATAGGATCATAGGATTCTAAATCTAGATTCTTAGGAACCTTAGAGGTCATCTAATTTAACTCCTTCCTTTTATAGGTGAGAAAACTAAATTCTTGAGAGGTTAAGTAATTTGCTTAATGACAGATTTTTCCCTCTTTGGGGCTATAGTGAGTTTCAGTTGTTCAAAAAATTGTTTTAAAGTCTGAATCCATACCTTATTTATATGAATTTTAAATAAGATAGGAAGTGAGATAAAGCATTTCACAAACTTTAAAGCTTTCTTACTGTAACCAATGAGTATTTTTATTCATTTGCTATGGAAGATCCTGTTAAAAGTTTGAGATAACTAATCCACAGTTTTGAGGGTCATTAGATAGATTAGATAGATAACTTCATTACCTTTTACAGAGGTGGAGAGGCTTTGGCTTAATTTCATATGGTTTTAAGTCAAGTTCCAAAAGGTGACAGGCTTCTTTATGCCCCAAAGCAACTTAAAATAACTTTAATGGTTGTATTTCAGAAGTGTATAAGTAGAATATAAAATCTATAAAAATCAGTGTATCTCTCATGTCTTCCAATTTCTGTGTAGTTATCTTTTTTTGAGTCAGTCAATAAACATTTATTAAAAGCCTACTATGTTCCAGGCACTGTGCTAAGTGCTAGAGTGTTTTTGAGTGTTCTTTTACTGCCTTCTTGCATATCTATTTATTCTCCCTTTCCTTTTTATTTCCCTTATGTTTCTCTTATATTTTAAAGATGCCTTTTGCCATGTTATAAAAATGAAATTTATTTTTTAAAGTATTTAATTGATACCTTTTGTTTTTATATCAGTCATTTCAGTCCTTTTTTAATTGAATATTTCCTTTATGACACAGAAAATTTAATTAAGTAAATTAGGTAAAAAATTAAACAAAATATCCCATATAATGACCTCATCTGAAAATATATACAATAGTCTATCCTACAACATTCCCTCTCCCCCATTCTGTCAAGAGTGAGGATAAATTTCACTATCTGTTCTGGAGGACCCAAAATGAAGTTTACTTTTAAAAACTGTTATATTCTAGTAATCTTTATTCTAAAACTATATGAATGAGACATTTTGTGTTTTTCTTCAAAAAGGGATTACAATTATAATATCCACCCCATGGCAAAGATTTTCCCAACCCTTCTATCCCCTGAACAGAAATGAACTTTCATTTTTGTTCTTAGATTTTTAAACATTTTAGGAATGTTTAAAACAAGAATTTGATGGAATTCTGTAATTATGTAAGTTTTATTTATTTAGAATAATTTCATTATGCATTGGATGGAACTTTTGATCTAAAGATGGTTTCTTTAACTGGTACAGAATCTTAGGGAAATGGAAGCTCTCGTTTTTTTTGCTTATCTGGGAAGTAGGCTATATCTTGAAAACTCTGTTTACTAAAAAGAATACAGGATCAATCAACACTGCCAAATGTTAAAGAAGCCCACTAAAATACAAAGGGACAGCCAAAGTGATTTCTTAACACTATTTAAAAGTTGCCTGAAGCTGAGTATGAATTTACCAAAGGTGCCAAAAATTGCCTACAAATAATGTTTCTGCTTTTACATACTTTACTGTTTGCAGACATGCTTTTACATAGTTTACAGCAGTGTGAAATCCAGAAATATATAACCCTTATATCACTTAGATATCTGACATTGTGAGGTGCTGTGAATTACTCCCTGAATTTGACTTTTTTATTTAATTGAGAATAGTAAGTGTACTGGTGACTAAACAGAATTACTTTGCTTCAGAGCACACCAAGAGAAAAATTGTATTTTAAATATTTATGTTACTACCTTAAATTGTAGATTTGGCATGACAAGGAAAAAAAAATTAGATGCTGGCTCAGCAAATAGGGGGTGGTCAGTATTTGGCAGATTTTTCTAGATGTGGTTTAAGATATTAGTAGTTCTTGGGAGTGTTGCCTGGACAGCATAGAAATATTACATCATTCCTGTATCCTCACTTATGGAAATTTTGGCTCCATAACCTTTTATTGTTGGGTTTATTAATTTTTTTATTTTGCCCAGTGTCAATACTAAGGAAGATTTCTCCAGTTTTCATCATGAAATTGAATACTTGCATGAGAAGATAGGCTGGAGGGGCATTCGACCATAAAAGACTTTTGCAAAGCTTTTAGATCTCACATACACAGGAAGGAGAAAAGCAGTTGGGATGAAGTAAAATCTTTTTGTCACCTTATTTAACTGTCATTGTCTTGGTAGCCAACTTTTTAAAGCAAATGTAGACAATGTTTTTTATAGAGAATAAGTTCAGGAATACTGTATAAAATCCTTTTCTGATTTTCTTTTCAGTTTTAAAATATCAAACTTTCCTTTTGAAAATGTCATTTAAAAAAATTTACAAATCATAATGGTGAGAAGATTCAATTTCATTCTTATGCTATAAGTGAGATGAGTGAGACAACATGAACCATTTATGCTGTTTTACTTAATAGTCTCATCCTTTTCTTTTTTTAAACCCTTACTTTCTAACTTTAAATCAATACTAAGTATGGGGCTAAGGAAGAAAAGTAGGAAGGGAGAGGCAACGGAGGTCAAATGATTTGCCCAAGGTCATAGTGCTAGGAAGAGGTCAAGTTTGAACCCAGGACCTCATGTTTCTAGGCCTGACCCTCTATCTATTGAGCTATCTCACTGCCCCTTCATTCTTCTCATGTTGACAAAACAATTACATTTTTTCTTTGTTATTTTTAAATTTAAATATATATATATATGTATATAATCTGTCCTCCCTTTGACATAAAACTCAGTGGAATCAGAAGCCAAAAATATCCATTTTTGAGTGATCATGTAGTGAACTCCCTCACCTGGCAGTATAACACTTAAAAATAACTAAGAGTGGGCTGTTGGGTGACTCAGTGAATTGAGAGCCAGGTCTAGAGACCAGGGGTCCTAGGTTCAAATGTGGACTCAGATACATCCAAGCTGTGTGACCTTGGACATGTCACTTAACCCCCATTGCCTAGCCCTTACTATTCTTCTGCCTTGGAACCAATACACAGTACTGATTCCCAGAATGAAGGTAAGGGTTTTTAAAAAGAGAGAGAGAACGAGAGATAAGAATCTGGTCTTTTTGCAAAGCTGAGACTTGAGACACCAGTTTTCCATTCTAACACCAACACCTATTCTGACACTAACAATTCCTGTCAGAATTACAAAGCTAAAATGCTACTGTAGAGGAACCCCATTTCCTCTTCTCTCTGGAAATAAAAACAGAAACTCACCTTTCTTTAGAGATCTGCTTTCTCTTCCCTGAGTGAAATTATATCAACTACTTTCACTTATTATAACCCTGTTAGACTTTTGTGACTTCTTCATTCATTCATATGTAATACTTATAAATTCTTGTGGAGCACCTGCTTATGTTCAAGCTGGTCAGATTTTGTCCTGACTAGACGATAATGCTTTCATAATCCCTTTTTACACCATTCCTATTTAGGCATTGTTCTTGGTTTTCTCACTACTTTGATAAAATGAGAATAGGAATAAGTGGGAAGAAAATGAACTTCTGTGGTTTGGGCTAGTTTTAAAAATACTGTGACCAGGTACCCATCATTCATCCCTTCATATATAGAATGGGGAAAAGGTCAATATATTAAAGTAAAAAATATTAGAGGTCAGAATGAATTTCCTGGAATCTGAATAAGTCACTGTATTGAGGTTTGAGTTCTACTCCCTATGTATAGGGTCCAGTGGGGATCTGACTAAACTGTATATGGCTCAGAAAGTGTCTAGACCACAGGTGTTTAAACTCCTTCCAAGCCTTTTCCAGAGAATTCTTCAGAGACTTTAATGACCTTAATTTAGGTTTCCTTCTTTAGTATTTGGAATTAATGCCCAATGGCAACAGGCTACTAGTTTATTTTCCTTTCATTTTTCTTTCACTTCAGCAAGTGTATACTTAAATGCAAGATGCTAAGGATACAAAAACAAAAGTGAAGCAGCTCTCAGGAAGCTTACATTCTGCTGGGAGGTACATCATGTACACAGAGAAGTGAGTACTATACCAGGTAACTTGAGATGGGTGAGAATATTAACAACTTGGGATCAGGAAAGGGGCATTGCAGAGGTGGTATCTGTGTTGAGGATTGAAGGAAACTCAGATTTTAAGAGGTGGACATTTCACCTGGCTTGTCAATTTCTTAAAACAAAATTGTTAAGCCTTATTTGTATATATGGACTTGGCTTTTTGAAAATCCATAAAAACATGGATTTACAAATTACCATACTAAAGATTCATCAGGGAATTCTGACAGTGAACCTTCCAACTACATTTTAAATGGTTCAGTTAATTTTAAAAATCTGTATTCGCAGACCTGCAGGCACACCTCAAACCATTAGTACTTGTGAGGCCAAGTACTGTGCGAAATGCTGAGAACAGAAAGCAAAAAGACAGTCCCTACTCTTAAGGAGTATACATTTTAATGGGGAAGAGACAATACAAAAAAGGAATTAAAAAGGAAATAGTGAGGAAGTCCAGATAGTCAGAAGCACAACACATCTAGGAAGGGAATGAAGTATGACCAGTCTGGGCCTGTCCCCAAAAAGGTGACCCAGAAAAACTCACTAGTGGGATGAGGGGCCCAGCATGGCCCAGAGATGTTTAAGGTGAGAAGGCCCCACACATTGAGGGAAGAAACTCCAGAATGAGAAATAGTTGAGGCATGTGCAGCCTTAGGGGTAAGAGTTGGGTAGATGTACATAAAACAAGTTGATTTTCTTACTTGTACATTTGTTAAAACTGCTTAACCAATTTGTATTGAGTCTTCATATTGAACTTCACTAAGTTATTTCTGATAAGTTAACTAAGAGATAGCAGATCCTGTTAAACTCTGATTTTATCATCCAAGATGTTTTCTATTCCTCTCCAGCTTAGTGCCAGCTTTTCTCTACTAAACTGATCTCACATTATCTGCAAACTTAATGCATATCTTTTATAACCCACTTTTTCACCAATATTTGTTTCCAAACTCTTTCAAAACATTATTCTTCATCTTTAAATCCTTTGGAGCCCTTGATAGAAAGGAAATAGCTCTAGGTTTGAGAGTTTGAATCCAGGTTCTGGGACTTACCATCTTGGTTCAACAAGTTGCTCGACCATTATCATCTGTAAAATAAGAGAGCTGCTGGTCTAAATAACCTTTAAGTTCCCTCCTGGCCCTAAATATTTAATTCTCAAAAGAATAAAATTTGTAATCTCATGAAAAGTGTAGGTCTCAATACCTGAAGTCTTGTTGTAAGTGGCGAATTAATTTGTTGGTAATGATAGTTCCTTTAATTAACCCATATTTTGAAGATGATATCCTAAGGTTCCTTCTCCCTCTATGGGCTATAAAAGAATCATATGTTCCTCTCTGTAGTATTTGAACCTATGGTTTCAGGCAGTTTAGATTTGACAAAGTGATGCTTAATCCATTAATCTGTCCTACTGAGCATCTAATCGATTGGAATGTTCGCAATTGCTGCCCATCCTGGGTATACATTATGTTAGGATAAGTATGCCCTCATCATCATCGATAGACTGACAAGGTGGCCGAAGGTGTATCCAGCAAAAAAGAACAATGCTGCATTTGTGGTGAAAATCCTGCTAAGAGAGATCATCCCAAGGTCTCCATTCCATCAAAAATTGATTCAGACTGTGGGTTGCATTTTGTGCAATATATATATATATATATATATATATGTACATGTATATATATGTATGTATGTATTGCAGGAAGTTTATAAAACTTTGGGAATAAAGAGAATTTACCACAGTTTCTATCACCCAGAGAGCTCGGGGCAGGTTGAATGATTTAACAGGCAAATAAAAATACTAATTGGAAAGGTCTGTTCAGAAAGTCATCTGAAGTGGATAGATGCTCTCCTGATAGTCCTGTTTTATCTGAGAAGCCAGTCCAGTGGTGACACACACCTATCACCATTTGAGCTCTTGTATAGTCACCCACCATGGCATGGTGCAACTCAAAAAACAGCTCACTTATCCATGCTAGGAGCTGAATGCAAACTGTTTCAGTACATAAAGGCTTTGCAGGAAAGACTCAATGAGTTACAAACTGGGTCTTTTACACCAAAGAGTTCTATTAGATTTTTCCCTTCACAACCTAAAACCAGGAGACATGGTATATATCAGAAACTTTATCAAGAAACCCATAATAGATCCCAAATGACTAGGACCATATCAAATTTTGCTGACAACCCCTACAAGCATGAAGGTGCAGAACAGAGATCCATGGTTTCACATCAATAACGTGAAGTCAGCAAAAGGAGACACAACTAAACAAACCCCAGAAATAACAACTGAATTAGACCAACATAGTAATGATATAACAGATGATGAAGATTGAGATACCAAAAATTATTCATAAAATCAAAAATCAGTGCAACACAAAAATAATTATATAACACAATCAACACAACTACAGCTACACAAACACAACAGATCCAGAATAAGAAGGTGACAAGCTTCAGTCAAGTATCTACAACAGTCAAAATGTGATTCCAGAAACATATGAAAGCCCAAAAAACAGAAGAATCTATTCACTGCAAAGACCATTGGCAGGAGCAACACAAAAGAGAAGAAACTGACAAGGAACTGTGAACTTTATAATATAATTGCAAGAAGAGGACTAAGGAAATGAGTTATGTAAGGTTATTGCGTCGAATTATATAATGCACAAATGAAACATCACATGATGGGATTGCATGCAACACTACACAAACGGACAAGATAAGAAGTATTCAGTGCTGACAAGGAAACCAAACAACAAAGGGTAAGTATTGTGCATGCATCAGAACACAATAGCACATGATACACAACATAGAACTGATTTTCAACATGGACTCAGACAAGTGTCTGAAGACCACATGTAAATATTGAATGTATATTCTGTAAATAGTTGCAAAAGTCATATGTGATCTTAACCATATAAGAAGATTTCCCTGTTTGGCTAACATCACTATGGACTTTGCTTGTAAAAAGTTTCATAATGTATATATTGTACATTTATATATGTGTGTGTATATATATATAGTATTTACTAACCTTGTATACATAGCTTAAGAATTACTAATAGCTTAGAACTTAGGGAAAGATAGAGTAGGAAAAAAATAGACAGTCAGAATAGGGAAAGTAATAAGAATATATATAGGATAGATAAAGAATAAACATGCATAGGAAATTAACATACTAATATAGCAAGGATAAGAAATATTAATTCTATTAACACTTAGATAAGTTAATTTATTTGTTTAAGTAATAGTAACATCCATGATCTTAAGTGGGATTAAAGCTGCCTCACAGAATTCCACAGTGCCCCCCAGAACTCCAGGAGAGGGGGGCAGTTGGGGCAGTTAAGAACCTGGGTATAAAAGCCAAGACACCCAACTTGCAAGGACCCTTTGGACACTGCTTTTGGGGTTCAAGGGAGGCTGGGAAGAAGTGTAGCATTGCTTTTTGTTAGCTCATCTCTGACCTCAGGGAGCAGAGTGTTACTTTGCTGGTTTACTCCATAGAGACTATACCAGGCTGAGAGCACTGGGAAATACTATTTCACTTACAAGATCTCAATCTTCAATCAAAGTTACCTTCACCATCTTAAACTTAGTAACATTAGATTAGGAGAAAGGTTAGTTTGTGAGTGAGATAAAGTCAAGTTATTCAAAGCACTTTCCCAGTGAAGCCAACAAGTTTATTTGAGATTGTAGATAGCTTACCTCCTCCTCATTCCTAAAATCCACCTCCCCTCTCCCTGTTTTCCTGAAGTTAATAAATCCTTTTCCTAGTTGAATTTGAGAGACTGTTTGAGGTTATACCAAGCTATACTTACCACCAACATACATTACCTTGGCAAAAACTTCATCTAAGCTAGCACTGGAACAACTGTTGTGCAGAGAGCAGTTCTGCTGATTGAGAAGACAACTTGAACCTTTTATCTATCTCAGGGTTTAGGGAATAATCTTTAAACAGTGGAAGTTGCTAATCTCAGTGGGATCAATTCCTATCTATCAACCAACTTAGCCTTGAATTAGTCTAGCCTGTTCAGTCTCCATTACTAGACCTAAAGGGGATTCATTTAACAGTTATTTCCTTCTGAGTGTTTCAAGAGGGGGAAGGGGAAGAATTCTATCCACCCCTACCCCTCCCCTCTGGTAGGATAGCAGCATCCTGCTTGCTCTGACTCCATTATCAACCATTGCAAATCTGACCCAATTCAACATAATATACCAGGTTAAGAAATACTAATTCTATTAACACTTAGATAAGTTAATTTACTTGTTTAAGTAATAGTTCCTGTTGTAGAACTAGTCTGCTCACATTGCAGTAAAACAGTTATGTTGCTTTGTTTTTTTATTTGAAAGTAAGTTAAGGCATTTATTGCAGTTTTGTAAATGTAGACATTGTTTTGTTGAAAAGTTTATTGGTGAATACTTGTGTTAACTTTTGTTTGTTATACTTGTTATACTTATAATGCTTGTATATCCTTTGAAAACCCTAATTCTTCCCTTTACCCATCTTAGCTCATAGGTAGTTAGAATAAGTTAGAATATAGCATAGTCAAGGATTTTTTTGTGTGTGTTGGGGGAGAAGGGGACATAGAGTTAGTTGCATAGAACAGTATAGGATAAAATGTAAGCAATATTCCAGCAGAATTTTAATTTAAAATTCTGTGAAATGAAAACCGGTATTATTGTTAGGATAAGAACTCAAGTGGGGTATAAATCAAGGAACCCCAAGATGCCAAGGGAAGTTGAGGGCAGTTGGAACCAGGGCATATAAGGGGAAACCCTCCAAAGCAGAGTACTCTCTGGGTTTTGGGGGAGCTAGGGTGGAGGGTGGTAGGAACCAGACTCCTAGGCCTTAGCAATACTTCATTCCAGTAGAGCTTCATGCTATTACCCTGCAAATCTTGTTTGACATCCAGTCCTGACTGACCCACATTCAAACAGACTACTGCTACCTTGCAGGCAGATTATTGAGACCAACATCACTATCCCTACAGACCTTCAATCAACAATACCAATTTTACATCTAAAGCTTACTCAGTTACATTATTAGCTAGATCTTAGTGCTATAGATAGAGAATAGAGAAGTACTGGGGGGTGGGGGGTGGGCTTTACCTGGCCAGAGTGAACCCAGCCCCAAAGCTCAATTAATTAGCCATAGAGACCTCCTATTCCCTATTTCCTTACAATCATTCCTTCTCCATCTATTCCCCTTGTTATTAAAGTTATTCTATGGTTCAGATAGTGTTTGATTTCTTCTAGTAGGGAAAGGCTATAATACATTGACTCACCAAAAGAGAATCTCCAGGGGGCAGCTGGGTAGCTCAGTGGAGTGAGAGTCAGGCCTAGAGACAGGAGGTCCTAGGTTCAAACCCGGCCTCAGCCACTTCCCAGCTGTGTGACCCTGGGCAAGTCACTTGACCCCCATTGCCCACCCTTACCAATCTTCCACCTATGAGACAAAACACCGAAGTACAAGGGTTTAAAAAAATATATATATAAAAAAAAAAAAAAAAAAAAAAAAGAGAGAATCTCCATCAAGGTCTGGCAGTTGGCAGGGAAGTTCAGTTGTGTAGGCCCTTTTGATTTTATCACTTTGTCCTTGATTATGGACTTCACCAGTTAGCCAGAAACATCTCTTCTAGTAGGGATACTCCTTCTCTCAACTGAACCATCGAGTTGAGGGAGAATAAGTCAAATCCTCTCAGTGTAATCACTGGCCTTTCTCCCTCAAATAAGAACAGCAGGACCTGCCTCTTCCTGGGGAGAGTCTTCTACTATTACTGGCCCTTGTGTGCCCATCCCCCACCAGAGACTGAGAGCTTACATCCTACTTAGTTCTTACAATTATTGATCTCTAGTAATTTTAGCAAAAATAACTCCCTTGACCTGACGTAATTTGAGGGTTTCTAACTGCTTGTTTGCATAGAGTTTCTGCCATACTTTGAGGTGTATGTCTGGAACTAACCCATGGCTAATTGTTACCAACTGATAGAGTCTGCAAGCCACATGGCCATTGAGTTGCCAATCATACAAAACTTGAGTGAAAATTTAACATCTGCTTACACTTCTGAATTAATAAGAGCCATCCTTTATAGCAAAGAATAATCCGAGTTATTCTCAGACTTGTCCTAAAATACTTAGACCTCTCTTAAGGAAGATTTAGCACACAGATTTTTTTAAAATCATATGGAAGACATACTCCAGCTATAAAAAATAAGAGGCATTTTAAATAAAAGAGCCAGGTGTAATTATGTTCCTTCCTCAAAGTTCACTACTGCTTCTTATCTGCCTATTTTTTTTTTTAATAAACCCTTAATTTCGGTGTATTGTCTCATAGGTGGAGGAGTGGTAAGGGTGGGCAATGGGGGTCAAGTGACTTGCCCAGGGTCACACAGCTGGGAAGTGGCTGAGGCCGGGTTTGAACCTAGGACCTCCTGTCTCTAGGCCTGACTCTCACTCCACTGAGCTACCCAGCTGCCCCCTTATCTGCCTATTTTTATTAAAGTGTTTCCTTGGTTTTAACAATTACAAATAAAACATTCTCACAATTCAAGAGACAGAAGGAGAGGCTGAGTAGCAGCTAAACTTCGTTGACTGGAACCTACCTCTTACCTACATGACCTCAGGCAAGTCAATTTCTGTAGACCTTGATTTCATCAACTATAATATGAGAGGGCTGGACAAGATGATATTTTAAGATTTTGTCCAGATTGAAATCAATGTTCCTATGATCCTATAGGGCAGGGGTCGACAACCTTTTTGGCCGTGAGAGCCATAAACGGCACATTTTTTAAAATGTAATTTCATGAGAGCCATACAGTGCTCACAGTGCGCGCTCCTGTAACAGCGCCTGAAAAAAAAAATTGACTTTATGGCTCCTGCAGAAAGAGCCATACCTGGCCCTCAAAAGAGCCAGATATGGCTCGAGAGCCATACGTTGCCGACCCCTGCTATAGGGTCATTGAAGGAGCTAGGCACAAAACCCACCATCAATGAACACAGATTGAGTTCCTGTGGTGAGTAATGGAATTTTGATTCCCCACAAAGAGATTGTAAGAATACCATTTTTAATCACTGACTGGATTTGCCTTGACAATTTCTCTGGATAATTGATTTTTTAAAAATTCTTGGCAATAGGATGTTAATGAGTTTTCTCCATGTTTATCACAAGTAACTTCTATAGTAGTTATTATTTATCTTTGAATTAATATCTATATCCTCCAAAAGAACCCCATTCATACATTGGTGGCAAGTAAAATGAAACTCTTAACAAAAACATTGCCATGGAAACCAAACAATTAAACTGCTATTAATATTGCTGCCTAATTTTCATTACTCATACATCTTTATTTCTTTTTAGGTCTTTTTTAGCCAGGACCTGTTTTCCTAACTACACTAATATATTGTCTGAACCATTAACCCTGTTAATATGGTCAGCAATATATTTAAACACAGAAGTTAAGTCTTACCCTCTCTTTCATCTACATTGTAATAACAATTATCAGAAGCATGGTTTTCAAGTACAACTTGCCTTGATTTGTCAGTTCCCCATGGCAGAAGGCACTATTAAGCTGAGAAAAGCCACAAAAAAATTCTCATCCTGTTATAATTTATTTTCACTTTCCACTAATACCTTCTTTGGAATATTGAGAATATTTAATTGTTCTCATTAAACAAAAGTTTGTTGTTGAATGTCTTCTTAGAATTTCTCATGTAGAAGCTACCTGGTGGTCATGAGTAAGCTGGATCAAATAGTTATTTCTGGGGCTAGAAGAACAAATCTGATTTCTTTGGATGTAAATTCTAACTAAAGTTGCACTGTGTGTCATCATAGCTTGTGCAGTTTTGAAATGTAATGTAGTACATTAGGAAGAGCAATAACAGAGGAGCTGGTTTCAAACCCTAGATTTGAAAAAAAAAAGTAGGACCATTTAATACCTCCATATTCTAATACTTTGGGCCTCAGTTTTCGTATGAGAGAGTCAGATATGACTGGATATGAATTTGGAAATATGTAAGAAACCTAACTAAATTGTCCATAGTCATTTTGACCCATTGATCTCACTACTTGGGCATATATCCCAAGGATGTCAAAGACAGACTCAAAAGTCCAATAACATGTCAAAATATTTATGGAAACCCTTCATGGTAGCAAAGAACTGAAAACAGTGAAAAGCCTATCAACTAGGAAATGATTGAGACTATTATTTAATGGAATATTGCTCCACAGTAAGAAATTACAAATGAGGAATTTGGAAAAACGTAGATTTGTGTGAACAGAAGCAGAGCAAAATAAACAGAACCAAGGGAACAATAAACACAGTAACTATAACAATACAATTGGAAGGAAAGTTGAACTTTGAATAATTAAAGGTCCCAAAGAACAGATAATACATCTTCCTACTCTATACTACTATAACAATAGTATATACATTGTTGGTTATATTTCTAAATCAAATGTTTTTGTATGTTTCCTGCTTGGTTGCTTTCATTGTCACAAAAGAGAGTTCAAGAGAAGGTGGTCAAAATAAATATGTAAAATCAATAAAATGTATTTTTAAAATAAAATTAAATGAGGGGGCTATATTAGATGGCCTCTAAAATTCTATAATTCCTGTGATTCTGGTGTCTTCACCTTGTGACTCTCAGACAAGAACTAATTGAACTGCCCGTGGAGTCTCTCACCCATCTTTAATGGGGAGAAATAGCAGTTCCGAGTCAGCAATTAAAGGATCCCAGCTGGATCTGGATGCTGCTCCTTCCCAAGGAAGTATCCAGTAGTGAGACAAAGGAGCCAACAGCCAGACAAAACAGGAGACGAGAATGATGCCAGCTTACATAAAATTTGTTCATTGTCAATATGGAGTAACAAAAAAAACAAGAACAGAATGGGAAGATGGTCTAAATCTCAATAGAAACTATACCAATAAGAGATTTCACTTTTCTGAGATTGAGGAAATGGGGTTTACACAAACTTAGAAATTATCTCTCACTTGATTTCATGAGGTAAAGTGGAAAGGCAGGAGCTTTTCTCATTTCTCAAATTCGCCGCACTGTCTGTGGTGGAAATGGGGCTAATCAGTGTGCTTAGGAGGCTAAATTGAACCATGTCTTATCTCCTCATAAAGGCTTCCTGGGGTCTCCATCTTTTTTCCCCAGGGGAAACTCCTGCTTCATTCCACAGTGAGCAAGGGAGATGCAGGAGATACAAATGGTAAAAAGGTGAAATTAGAAGAATTAGGTTCAAAAGTGAATGGATAAGTCCTTTTACTCCTCTAAGCCTAATATAAGATTGTAGATTTAGTTAGAAAAGATGGAAGAGGCCAAATCAAGTCCAACTACCTCATTTTGCAGATAAGAAAACTGAATAAGAGTCAATGACTTGCCTAGGATGAAAAGACTAGTAAAAATCTAAAACAGGATTTGAATCCAGGTCTTCCTGATTCCAGGTATTGCCAATAAAGCACTTTGCATATCTTAAATAACTACCTAAGAAGGAACTATTATTCAGAACTGATCTGTTTACTTGTGGGGAAAAAATCCCCCAAGATCTGGGTAAATGGATTAGTGGTAGATTTGTGGTTCTTGCTCTAATATTGCATCTTTTCCTAAGGCCTGGGGAGAATGAGATGCTAATGGAGATGGGGCTGATAAAAGACTAAAGATGCTGGGCTAGGAGTTGCCATTGGCATAGACTAAAATTTAATAGGCTAAACAGATTATAATCCAAGGCTTTGTACAATTTGGAAAGTATCACTTTTGAGCAGTGGGGAGGGAGAAGGGAGAAAGAAGAGCAAGAAAAGTAAAGAGATCAGAGTAAAGTAGAAAAGGAGAGGGGAGAAAGCTGGTCCTGGAGATGACTAGGAAAGTTATAGGATTTAGAGCTAAAAGGGATCATCTAATCCAACTTCTTTATTTTATAGTTTTCGTGGTCACATAACTAGTTAGTGGCAGAGCTGGATTTGAACTAGAACTTGTAGTTCCTGACTCCGAATCCAGGTTTCTTTCCATGAAATCATAGGATTTGCAACTGGAAAGGATCTTAGATATCACCTGGCCAACTCCCTCATTTAATAGATGAGGAAAATGAAGCCCTCCAAGGTGAATTCGTTTCTCAAGGCCTGACAGGTAGTAAGTAGCAGATCTAGGATTGCTTAAGTCCTATGACTCCATTCCAATGGTTCTTTTGAGACCAAAAAAATACAAGTTTCTTCCTTCCTTCCTATGATCCTTCATAACTTTGGGTAATCTCGTGGGCATTTTGCTGGGTAATTTAGGTTTGTTACCTCTAGTTGAGTCCAAATTTCTTTTTCAACTGGACATGGAAGGTATCTGTGGAGTGTTTTCTGTTTAAAGGTAACATGGATATATATGATCTGGCCCATTTCTGTGGAGACTAGGAGAGCTGTGCTCATGACCATCATCCTAGCTCAGGGCATGGGAGGGGAACAGAAAGGATCCAGGACCTCCAAGGCTGGTAAATCTCTCCTATCCTCAAGAAGGGTTTGAAGCTAGATGTATCTATAAGCTACTTCTCAAAAACTTAGTCTAGAATTAGTAACTAGTAACAAGTTACCCTGATTACTATCAGCAGAAGGGTTATAACTTAATATTTCCAGTTTTAATCCCTCTCATGAAGTCCTGGTTTCATAAAAGACCATGACAAACATCAAATAGTATGCGAATCTTTTTTATCCAAGCAGAATAGTAAATAGAAACCAGAGAAGTTGCAAAAGTTAGATTAGATCAAAGAATACACAATAGTAAGGGAGCTCTTCAGGCGGGAGTGAAATAAAACACCTCAGTTCAACCAATGATATAGGGAGTCTGTTCTTAATAGTCTCTAAGGCAGCAAGCATTAGAAGTCAAGGGACATGGTAGGGGCTGGCTTCTACTTATCTTCAGCTCTGGAACTCCTATTAACCATTCAAAAGTTTTCTTGTGATTTATCTCTCTTGATCAAGGTCCATTTTTGAAGTATGTCCCCAAGAAACTAAAGTCTTTCCTTCCCTCACACAGCATCTAGGCTCAGCATTTTCTCAGCCAATTAAAGGTTGCCCTTAGTTACTAAGAGGAAAAATTGTCTACCTTAACTAGGGGGGAGTGAATGTTAAAAAACAATTTTTTTAAAGTCTTAACAAAGGGCAGTCCTTGAAAAACCCAATAAAATACCGTATGTGAGGTGGGCCACAAAACTTGGAGAGCAACATTTTGGTGTCAGCTACAACATTAAATGTGAGGGGTTTTTTTTGTCTTTTTGCAAAATTCATTCAACCCGCCATGTCTGATTACTTGTGTTAGTGAATGCTTCCTTTTTGCTATTTATTTCCTCTGCCTTGGATTAGAAGCTCTGACAGTTAATATGTGATTCCTTGGGCTGTCTAAATGACTAAATCATTTACTTCCAGAACTGAGTTGATGAAATTCTTCTGAAACACCCATTTTCTGACAAATTCTCCCTGGATTTTGCCCCAGGGTTAGAAGCCAAAAGATTTGCTGTGGCTGACTAATCAGTGCATTTTCCTATCACCTCTCTTCTAAGACTGCTGGGTTTTCTAGGTTAATACTAATAACTTTTGACTCATCTAATTCTCCCATCATCCCTTTAAGGGAACCTGACTCCTGATTGGCTGAGAGAATACTGAGCCTAGATTCTTTATGAGTGGAAGAGGGACTTCAGTTAGTTTAGAACATATTTCAAGAGAGGTTCTTGATCAAGAAAGAATAGACTATTCCCTTCTTACAAATAAAAAAATGAGAGAGGACATGTGACTTACATAGTCAGTATATTTTGCAATACATTTTTCAAAATCAGAATTCGGTTGCCCAAAGTGACAGGATGAGTCAAAAAGAAAGAAACAGAAGAAGGCAGATTTCCTGGATTCCTGACCTAGTTTTTTTATGATGTTGGGCAAGCAGAAAACCCTTCATCCAGGTAAGAGGCGAGACTTTTGGCATTGATTTTAAAAGAATTTATCGCATTTATCCAGGATATTTGCAAAGCATTTTCTTCACTTCAGCTTTGGGAGGCTAGTAAGAGTGATTATTATTTTTATTTTCTAGATGAGAAAACAGGATCAAAGAGGCAATGGGAATTAGTGTTTGACTAATGAGTAGAGCCAGGACTCTAGCCCAGATTTTCTGATGCCAAGTTCAGTACTTAGCACTAGCCCACACTGTCTTCAAAAGCATAATGAGTCTTATGAACAACCCACTTGAACTTCTCTTTCTGAAAAGACTCAGGTGGCAACCTGCCAACAGCCACATTATTTTTCACTTGCAGGTTAGGCAGGATGGGGCTGAGAGTGAAGTCCCTTGCCATTGACCTCCCCTCAGAATCCAGGGAACGGTTCAGCCCACTCACTAGTCAAAAAGATCAGTCTCTACCTACATCGTTTTTTCAGCTTTCCCTTTGGAGTAACCCACACAACCAGACTTGTCCCCAAACCAAACCCAGCATCCCTTGGGATAGAGGCAGTTCTGTCTGTCATAGGAAAATCTGGTTTTAAATATATCTTCCTCCCAGTTTTCCAGGCTGGTGAGGTTTCTCAGCTGTATTAGATCAATCTCCTTCCTGTGCTTGCAAAACCACTGCCCTCTGCTGTCCAGAGATGGTAAATGCACATTGATGTGGATGGCCCTGGATGTGTTGCAGAAAATCTTAACATTTCCAGAAACTATCTCGGATACCATATGTAGAGGTGTCAAACTTGAGGCCCTCAGGTTGCAAGCAGTTGCAAACTCCAGAGTGCTGCATGAACTGGGTTAAAATATAACTGGGAAATGTTTAACAAAATAAATAAAAATGCTATACAACATAGATAATGTCAATTTGTGGTTTTCTAAGTTACTATGCAACCTGAAGGGAATAATTTCTATTTAACACTTCTATAGTTCATTCCCCTTACTTGCACAGGTGGAGAAACTGAGAGCTAGAGAGTTACAGAGTGGGATCCAACCTAGAATACTGCTGATTTTTTATCCAGAGTTCTTTTCTCTACCACATGCTATCCAGAAAATCGAGAATATGTATGTAAGACAGTTTACTCCTCAAGGACAGGGATCAAGGCTTCTTTAAATCTTGTGCTGCACCCCTCACCATACCTGACATAGTGATGACACAGCTGACTCCTCATAAAATGCTTATAAATTGAATTTAATTGAATGGGTCTAAGCCAACTCCTTTCTGAATTTGGGCAATTGGCCCAGCTCTATTAGTTAGGCAGGAAAAGAACCAAGAAGAATTACTAGGGCAGAGGGTGATAGAGATAATGATTGATGTTTATCCTTCACTCTTTTCTGCAAGAAAGTGCCCTCTGGGGGCAGCTGGGTAGCTCAGTGGATTGAGAGTCAGGCCTAGAGACAGGAGGTCCTAGGTTCAAATCTAGCCTCAGACACTTCCCGGCTGTGTGACCTTGGGCAAGTCACTTAACCCCCATTGCCCACCCTTACCACTCTTCCACCAAGGAGCCAATACACAGAAGTTAAGGGTTAAGAAAGAAAGAAAGAAAGAAAGAAAGAAAGAAAGAAAGAAAGAAAGAAAGAAAGAAAGAAAGAAAGAAAGAAAG
>NC_058131.1:430608513-430671544 GCF_016433145.1 Gracilinanus agilis | reverse complement strand
GAAGGAAGGAAGGAAGGAAGGAAGGAAGGAAGGAAGGAAGGAAGGAAGGAAGGAAGGAAGGAAGGAAGGAAGGAAGGAAGGAAGTGCCCTCTGTGATAGCTTCATTAATGTAGTCTCAAGTGCTGGGAGAGGAACAACAAAATTTTAAGTTGGAAAAGGTCTTAGTGGCCATGTAATCTAGAGCTTATGCAGGGGGGTGAGAGGGAGGAGGGTGTTAAGGGTTGCAAAGAGCATCTGACAAGTGCTCACCCAACCTTTGCTTGAAGGATCCCCAATACTTCTGGAAGCAACCATTTACAGTTTTGGATTATGATTATTTTTATTGTCTTTCCTAAACAAACATAAATTTGCCTCTTTGTTTCTTATCAATTTTGCTCCTAACTGGCCCACCGGAGGTGAACAGGACAATCTATTTCCCTTCCATATGACATATCTTCAGATATTTAAACACAGCTTTCATGTACCCTTGCCCCCAAATTTCATCTTTTCCAGGATAAATCCCCATCTTTGGGACCTCGTGCATCCTATGATGTGTGCTCCTAGTTTTCAGTCTCATTCATCTCCATCAGTCTTCCCCAATACTTCTTTCCAGTTCTCTAGCCCAGCAGTCTAAACACACAAATCAAACACTCCTCTAGCCAGTAGGCTCATTATAAGATGAGTTCATTAACTTCATTGTGGTTTCTGGGAATCCTTTCTGAGTGCACAAAGAACATGGTCCATAGTGATGTCTTCATGAAGGAATTTGACTTTGAACTTGGCTTTGGTGGGTAAACTTACAAAGTCACTCATCTGACAAAATTTCTGTTTCATTCGGCAAACACTGGCAAAGCATCTATTATACCATGGATTCAAAGACAAAATGAAACAGTCCCTGCCTTAAGGAACTTACATTCTATTGGGGGTAGACAACATATAACATACAGGTATGTATATATAAAACAAATAAAAGGTGATTTGGAGGGAAGAGTACTAGCAAGTTAGGGCATCAGACAAAGGCCTCATGCAGTTTGTTCTTGCAGCATTATCTAAGGGTTTGAGAGGAGGTTAAGTATTTCAGGAATAGCCAGTACAAAGGCACAGAAATAGGAAATGGAGTACTATTCATGAATATAACCTTTGGCTAAAGTGCAAATTATAAGGGACTCTCCTCATTGCTGGAGAATGATGTTCATGCTTGTATAAATGCTCCATGCTTGTGTAAAAGATGGAGTTGGTAAAAGCTGGAGAGAAGAGTTCCAGACTCTGTGTTTTCAACATCCAATCTTGAAAAAAAGATACACCATTCTATTCCCTATTTAGGTCACTGAAATAGAGAAACTCTAGAAAGAGGCCTACATGTAGAGGAGCAAGAATTTCTATCATATCTTTATCCTCAGCTGGCTGCACTACAGACTTTGGAGCATTTCCTTGTGGATGAAATCCAAGGTTCTTCATCTTGGTTGAGCTGAGTTATCTCATTCTCATTTACCCTTTATATTGTCTGGTATATATTCTATGTATACTTTCTTTTAAATTTTTTTCATTTGTTTTAATTAGCCAAAATCCACTTCCCAATCTCCTATCCCACAACATCTCCACTTGTGAATACAAGAAAAACAAAACCCATTACGAACATATATAGTCAATCAACCTTTCTTCCCATTTTGCTTCTAGCTTTGTTGGTTCTTGAACTCCTTTTTGAGTTCCTTGAGAATTTGTGACCAATTTCCATTTTTTTTTTTGAAAGTTTGGATGTGTTTGCTTATTTGTCACTCTCTCCTGTTGCTTCTGTATTTTGCTTTTTTTCACCATAGAAATTATACAGGGTCAAGAGTTTTCTTTTTTGTTTTATTTTTTTCTGCTACTAATTTCTTTTGCCACTAGTGGATTAGGGTTACATGTTGGAAATCAATGCTTTCTTAGCTTTTGTCTCCCAGGGCTTGGTCTTGGTAATATCTTCCCTTCCTAGTCAAAAGCTGTGTGAAGGCAGGTAATGTGATGTAGTGTTGCAAACTTTAAAGTGTTTTGCCCTGAGGCTATCTGTCCAGCCCTTACTGCCTCCATTGTGGCCAGCCTCCCTTCTGCCCAAGCTCCATGCTCTGCTGCCCAGGCTCTGCACTCTTCAACCTCAGGTCTCAAGTCTCACTGCCAAGGTCTTGCACTGCCCTCACGGGTAAGTCTGTGGTGCTTTCAGCCAGCCCCGGAGAATTTAGAGATTGCCTGGGCCCAATCTGGCTCTGGCACCTGTAAGTGGTGTGGAGGAGGGGTGATCAGCTTGTGTTTTGATAAGTGTATTTTCATCCTTTATAAGTGTGGGAATCCCCAAACACTGTCTACCTTTAAGGCTGCATCCAGTGGGAGAGCCTTTACTCATGATTTTGATTTCTGTCCTTTTGAGATGCTTTGTAATGATCAGTTGGAAAGAGATTCAGAAGGCGCCTGCTACTAGGCCGTCATCTTAGCTCCACCCCATAGGATGATATCTATATATAGTCAATCAAAACAAATTTCCACATAGGCCATTTTCAAAATAGTATTTATCTCATTTTATTTTTATTTTTTTTTAAACCCTTAACTTCTGTGTATTGGCTCCTAGGTGGAAGAGTGGTAAGGGTGGGCAATGGGGGTCAAGTGACTTGCCCAGGGTCACACAGGTGGGAAGTGTCTGAGGCCGGATTTGAACCTAGGACCTCCCATCTCTAGGCCTGACTCTTAATCCACTGAGCTACCCAGATGCCCCTATTTATCTCATTTTCATTCTGATTTTTTCACCTCTATCAAGTGCTGGGATATTTTTTTTTATGTTTCTTTTTAGGATATTTCTTCATGAGTCTTCTGGAATTCTGATTGGTCATTTTGCTAAGAGTTCAGCACAATAGTATTATATCATATTTGCATACCATAACTTGCTTATCCATTCCATAATTATGAACACCCCCTCAGATTCCCATTCCTTGTCACCTAAAAAATATTTTGTACATCCTTAGAGTTTATTGTGCTTAAGATTAATTTCTCCTTTAATCTACCTTCTAATTTAATTTCCTGTTGAATGAAAATTTTTATGCCCAATTTTGTGTGGGTGTTGGTGTTTTTTTAATCAGTTCTGATGAGAATTACATTTGAATGTCAGCCACTTCCCTTCCCACCTCCTGTAGAAATGATAAGTAAAGGTAATGGGGACACCAGGGATATTATAATAAAACTAAGTGATTTGTGGGTACACACACTGGGATTTATGAGAGACTAGACCTGGACATGAAGACCAGAACTGCCAAGCTGCTCCTAACTGACAAAGGGACAGTTGATCAACTGTCACCTTGGGCCAGAGGCTTTGAATCCAACAGGCAAGGTAATAAGATATAACTGGTTTTAATTATGAACAACTAAAAGGTGGGATAGGAATGTCTACTCTAAACCCTTAAAACCTAATAACAAAACCCACAGGAAAAAGGGGAGGACTTATTTCTACACTAACTTAGTGACCTAAACAGACAGGGCCCAAGGAGCTGTAATGGAGTCTCTGAGTGACTGCCTCAGTCTGGTCCTGCCAGTCTTAAGCACAGCTAAGGGCTGATGTATCTTTGGGGTTTCTCACTGCAATACACTGATGATCTCTGGATGCTAAAAGCCAAGGTGGTCTCAGGAACCAAGTAGAGAGGGTTTGCTTGAAACACTGTCCACCAGATCTCAAACTTCTCTTCCCTTGACACAGCACTATTGATCTTGTCTCTTTGCTAGATGCCACACCACACAGGATCCCAGGGAAAATTAGGATACAAGATGTTCTTTTACTCTGAGTTCTCCCAGGGCTAACCACAGTTTTTGTTAACCCCTAATGGAGTCCCTCTCAGAGCACAAGTCACTTCTTCCTGTTCCTTCATTCCATCTTGGAATTCCCAGCTCCAGCTCCTTCCTGCTAGGTACACCTTAATTCTTAATTACTAACTAATCTAATCTTCCTCACAACACTCCTCAATGGCCTAAAGGTCTACTGGTGTACCCTCATTATGTGAAATAATTTCCCCTAAACTTTCTCTACTTCTTCTCCCCCAGCATATTCCTTTTCCCATAGCTTTCCTTTCTTAAGATCAAGACATAAGAAAACCACTCTTTTGTCTTATCTAATTGGACTTTATTGAATCTCATGATGGTAGATTCAGAGGAGAGATAAGTATCCATATCTCCCTGTATTTAGATGTAAGCATCTTATCCTTAGTCCTTTATCATTATTCATTTGTGTTTACCTTTTTATATTGCTCTTCAGTCCTAGGTTTGAGAGTTTCTACACAGCTCTGGTTCTTTCATCAGGAATGCTTAGAAATTCTCCATTTCATTAAAAATCCATTTTATCCCCTGTAGCATTATACTAAGTTTTGCTAGTAAGTTACTCTTGGCTACAAGCCTGTATCATTTATCTTCTAGAATAGATTCCAAATCCTTCACTTTTTTTTTTTTTAAATAATGGTGGCTGTTAAATTATATGCGATCCTGACCGCAGCCCCTCAGTATATATATTTTCTTTCTTTCTGGCTACTTGTAACATTTTTCCTTTGACCTGAAAATTCTGGATTTTGAACTATGATGTTCCTGGGAGTTTTCATTTTGAGGTTTCTTTCAAGAGGTGATTGATAGATTCTATTTCCATTTTGCATTTGGATTCTAAGAGATCTGATCAATTTTAAGATTTATCGAACTATGATGTCTAGGTTCTTTTTTTTTTATCATGGCATTCAGATAGTCAGTCCAGTAGCTCTTAAATTTTTTCCTCATGATCAGTTTTTCATTTCAGTTGTTCTTGCTGTGAGATATCTTTTACTTCCATTTTTTTCAGCTTTTTTACTTTGTTTTAGTATTCTTTGTGACCGAATAGAGTCATTGGCTTCTATTTGGTCCATTGTTGCTTGGGCAAGGCTTTGTACTTCTTCCTTTTCAAAGTCTTTTTTTCCATTGCTCTCATTTCTTTTCTAATTCTTTAAGTTCTCCCATTAAGCTTTTTTATTTAAATTTTTATTTTTTCCCAGATTACATGTTAATACAATTTTTTTTAAACCCTTAACTTCAGTCTGGGAATCAGGACTATGTATTGGTTCCAAGGCAGAAGAGTGGTAAGGGCTAGGCATTAAGGGTTAAGTGACTTGCTCAGGGTCACACAGTTAAGAAGTACCTGAGGTCAGATTTAAACCTAGGACCTCCAGTCTCTAGGCCTGGCTCTCAATCCACTGAACTACTTGGCTGCCCCCTTGTTAATACAATTTTAAATATTCATTTTCTTTTTTTTGCAAAGATATTTTATTTTACAAGTTATATATAATTTTTCACATAAATTTTCTGAAGTTATATGATCCAAATTGTCTCCTTTCCTCCTTTTCTTCCCCTTTCTCAGAGACGTTGAGCAATTCAATTGTGGTTATATCATGCAAAACATTAACATTTATTTTCTGATATTTTACAATCCATGTTCTCTTCCTCTCTCTCACATTCCTTCCCCTTCCTCAAGAAGGCAAGTAATACAATTTAGGTCATATGTACATTATCGTTCAATAC
The DNA here is from genome assembly GCF_016433145.1 of Gracilinanus agilis. Classification (NCBI taxonomy): domain Eukaryota; kingdom Metazoa; phylum Chordata; class Mammalia; order Didelphimorphia; family Didelphidae; genus Gracilinanus; species Gracilinanus agilis. The sequence goes on along the minus strand of NC_058131.1, from coordinate 430,666,018 downwards.
ATATTGCTATACATATTCCTTATAGAGAAAAATTCATGGAATAAATTTTAAAATGGAATATTTTGATCTGAATTCAGGCTCCTTTTGTTCCTTCTATGGGGGTGGACCCTTGGAGTTGTCCTGGATCCTTACCTTCTTGATAATTGTTAAGTCATTAACAGTTGATCATTATGCATCACTTCATATGTCTTCAGATTTTTTTCTTAATAATCTTGTCATTTCTTATGGCAAAATAGCATTCCATTAAAAGCATATACCACAATTTGTTTAGCTATTCCCCAATTGATAGATATCCCTCCAGTTTCCAGTTGTTTGCCACCAGAAAAAGAGCTGCTATAAATATTTTTGTACAAATAGGTTCTTACCCCCATCTTTAATCTTTTGGGGATATAGAACTAAGAGTAGTTTTGCTAGGTCAGAGGATATACACAATTTTATGGATGTCTGGGCATGGTTCCAGATTGCTCTCCAGAATGAGTATATCAGTTCACTCTTCACTTTTGTAAAAAAATATTGCTTTATATCATTTCCAGGAAATCTGGTTTGTGCCTAACCTATGTTTTTCTTTTGAGGACTTACTTGAAGATATTTTGTTGGAATCGTTCTTATTCTATGTTTGGGTCTTGAGCATCCCTGCCATGATAATAGCTCATTTTGATGGGATTCTTTCTTGGTTTGCCCATTTTTCTAGGCTACTTCCTATATTTGGACTTGATATTAGGGTTGGGCTCTGCAGGACTTCTGGAGGAGAGGTCCAGACTGGTCCTGTTACTGCTTTCTTGAGATTGTGTTATTCCAGGATCTCGGGAATAGGCTGGTGAACTGCAAGCTTTTTCAGTATTCCCAAAATGTTCTGATCCAGGGTAAAATCTGTTTGCTGGCTCCCTGATTTGAACTCTGGAAGTTCCTGACCAGGGTTTGGGTATGTGAAAGAGTGTCCTGGACTCCATCCTTACCAGCCATTCTGTTAGCTCCCCTTTGGTCTGAGATTCCTGCCTTGGTTATTACTCTTCATAAGTCGAACTAGATGCTAGAAGTGAGATCCTGTTCATGTCTGAGGTGAGAGCCAAACCATTTTTACTGCTGCTTTAAGAAAGTCATCTCCAACTTTGAAACCTACCCTTCCTCAATCTTCTTACTCCACCCTGGATCTGTGACTTGGAACTGGGTAAGTTTCAAGTTTACACCTGTCCCCAATGCAATGGCAAGGAATGGATCTCGTGGTGGTCCATTCTGAATATAGGATCTTCTTTTTTGCCTTGGCTCACAACTCATACCTGGACACTAGAGTGAATAGTGTAAGATGTACATTGTTCTCCTGGCCATCCCCACTGTCCATAGACTTCCCTACTTGTACCCCTATGCCAAACTGAACTGGAAAAAGTATGACTTTTACTCCCCTGGATTTCCCTATCAAGATTCAGTCTGGTATATGTTCTAGAACCATTTGGAGGAATTTGTGGATTGCTTCTCAGCCTTTTGGCAAAGTAAAGTTTGGATGATTTGTGGACATCACCCCTCTGCCATCTTGGCCCCCTCCTACATATTTTTTTCTCTTATTTCTCTTTTGTTGTCAACTTGAATACATGGATTTACTTGCTATTTGCTATGCATCTTCATTGTGGAACTGACTTTTGGAGGGAAAAGAATCAAGTTTTAGATAAATAGCTTCCTTTCCTGTCAAGGAATAGTGATCAAAAGTGCAGCTTGAAAAAACAATGTGAAGGATGGGGGCCTAGCAGTACCAGAACTTAAACTGTACTATAAAGCCATGATCATCAAAACAATATGGTACTGGCTAAGAGACAGAAGGGAGGATCAATGGAATAGACTTGGGGTAAATGACCTCAGCAAGATAGTATACAATTAACCCAAAGATCTCAGCTTTTGGGACAAGAACCCACTATTTGACAAAAACTGCTGAGAGAATTGGGAAACAGTATGGGAGAAAGTAGATCTAGATCAGCATCTCACACCCTATGCCAAGATAAATTTCTGAATGGGTAAATGACTCAAATATAAAGAAGGAAATCATAAGAAAATTATGTGAACATAGAATAGTATACCTTTTAGATCTATGGGAAAGGAAAGGATTTAAGACCAAGCAAGAAATAGAGAATAATACAAAATATAAAATGAATTAATTCTGATTACATTACATTAAAAAGGTTTTGTACAAACAAAACTAATGCAACCAAAATTAGAAGGGAAGCAACAAATTGGGGAAAAACCTTTATAATAAAAACCTCTGAAAAAGGTCTCATTTCTCAAATTTATAAGGAACTAAATCAATTGTGCAAAAAAATTAAGCCATTCTCCAATCGATAAATGGGCAAGTGAAATGAATTGACAGTTTTCAGATAAGAAATCAAAATTATCAACAAGCACATGAAAAAGTATTCTAAATCTCTCATGATTAGAGAAAAGCAAATCAAAACAACTCTGAGGTACCACCTCACACCTACCAGATTGGCCAATATGACAGCAAAGAAAAGTAATAAATGTTGGAGGGGTTGTGGCAAAATTGGGACACTAATGATTGCTGGTGGAGTTGTCAATTGATCCAACCTTTCTGGAAGACAACTTGGAACTATGCCCAAAGGGCTTTAAAAGAATGCCTACCTTTTAATTCAGCCATACCACTGCAGGGTTTGTACCCCAAAGAGATGATAAGGGAAAATACATGTACAAAGATATTTCATCATCTAGACTGAAACAGAGCTACACAATTGAGAACAACAAATCAAACAGTCATAAAATACTTGGTCAAAGTCCTAAATGAATTTCTAATTGGAATGTTCCATTGCTTTACATAGAAATAGAATGATTCCACTGATGAAAAACAAGTAGATGAGTTCCAGAATTTTTTTTTTCTTATTTTTTTGGTATTCTGGGACAATACTAGATACTAGACAATACTAGACAATACTAGATTTCTGGTTACTTATCTACAACTGGTTCCTCTATATGGCATCATATTTTGCCTGCTGGGGTTTTTAGTTCTCCTAGAGATAGAAGCTCAAGATAACCCAGAATTCTCTATTTTATCAGTTTCCTGGTAGAACTATAATGAATTTATCTTATTTCCAACCTGAAAGATTTCATTGCCTTAAATTGGAATATAGCTATTTTATCAATGAAGTACAAAGCATATGAAATTAAGTAAATTAGTATACAGGACATGCATTATATTCTAGGCATATAATATTGTTATATGTTTAGGTTTCTAAAGCTTTCTCAAGGTTGCTGAGGGTATTCAGTCATGTTTGACTCTACATGAACTTGTTCATGGGGGTTTTTTGGCAAAAATACTAGAATGGTTTGCCACTTTCTTCTCTAGTGTATCCCTGTTTTAAAGATTAAGAACTGAGATAAATTGGTATTAAGTGACTTGCCCAGGGTCACACAGCTATTAAGTGACTGAGGCTGAATATATACTAAGATATTCCTAACTCAAGTTTGGTACTCTGTACCACCTAACTGCCCTCCAGAAGGTGATCTATAGGCAACAATTTGGTATCATGTGGAACTTTATACTAGCTATAGGACCAGTGTTCTAGAAAAAAGGGCAATTAATGAAACATTTTGTGTTTTAGTTTCAAATTCTCATTGTTTTAGATTGCAATAGTAGGTTAATGATTAAGAATGAAACCATTAACAAATTAGAGCAAAAGCAAATGAAATGTTCCAGATTTCCTAGTTGTTACTAAAAATTATATTTTTGTATAGTGTTTTCAAGAATCCTCCTCTAGAAAGCAATCTACCATGAAATTGAAGTTTTTATGAACAATTGGATAGAGAAGAATTCTACTGGAGTTGTGTAACTTGTTTTTCATATGAAAGATTTCATTGTTTTAAGTTAAAATAAAGCTATCTATGGCCTGAGAGCCTTACTAACCAACAGGAATAAACTATTTAGTCCTTAGACCTCTTATTTTATTCAAAGATGGGGACAAATTTTTACATACCTAAATCCTACATATTCCTCTCAAAATGTTTTTCCTCAGTGTTTTAAATTATTGCAAAAAACATTGTTCCAAATTTCTAATAAAAGAATTGCAAAGCAAAACAATTCTAAGGTTCCCCAGTCACACCCAGCAAATTGAACATCACAAAAGATGTTGAAGGGTTTATAGAAGGACAAGCATACTAATACACTCTTGGTAGAACTTGAAAATTGGTCCAACCAGTCTAAAAAGCAAATTAAAATTATGCTGAGTTTCTAAAATGTTCCTGTCCTTTCAGTCAGATTCCATTGGTAGGCATATCCTCCAAGGAAAAAAAACGAGACAAAATAAGGGCCTGAATATAACAAAATATTTATAGCAGAATCTTTTGGTAGCAATGAAGAAGAAGCCTTTTGATAAAAGAATGGGTAAACAAGTAGTAAGACATCATTACTATTACAATTAAGATTATCTTAAGAGACTGAATTTGGGTAAGAAATATCAGTTTATTGTATATCCATATGTATATCCATATATTTGTTAGGCCAGCATCATAACTGATAAAATGAAATACAGATCTCCATGGCCCTCTCAAATGACCAGAAACTGGGTCAAGCCTTTTTAGGAGCTCATATCAGTTCCTACCTTGAACATCCTAAGACATTTCTAATTGGTAGGAACTAAGAGGTGGTCTATCAAACCATCTACCCTCCCCATCCCCATAGGTGAACAGGTAAAGTAGGCAGGAAAAGAACTCTTTTCCCCTTCATTTATTAACCAAATTTGGTTAAAAAAGACATTCTTTGGAATTCCTAAGGACAAAGAAAATGCAAAAAGCACTAGAGTAGTCGGAATCTCTGACCCCAGGGACCCCAGACACAGAAATACACAATAATTCTCTAAGATATACAGGAATTGTCTTGGGGCCTTTCTACTCCGGAACCCAGATGGATATGAGAATACACATGAATGAATACATAATACATATGAAAAATAAATTCTTACAGCATATTGGACTATTACTATAAGAAACAATGAATATGATGAACACAACACAGGAGAACATAAGACTTTTATGAACTGATGGAAAGTGAAAGAAATAGAATAAGGAAAATTATACAACAACAATCTGAAATTATAATAATGATCAAGCTTGTCCTTAAAGGAAGAGATTGTAAGAATATACCTCCCCCTTTTGTTACAGAGGTAGGGGGATATGACTGTGAAGCACTACATATAAGGTCACATTTTTTAATTGTGAAAGTTTTGCCAACCTTTTTTTTTCTCCTCACACCAGGTACTTCTAATCATCATCTCTCCTTTTGTCCACTAAAACCTTGGACTCTGCCTCTGGAACTGTCCTGGGCTCTGACAGGTTAGTTTGAGCCTTCCTTATCTTGCCTAAATCCGGTCTTCCACCAAATTTCCAGGCCATTTCCATACTTCATTCTTCCAGGCTATTTCCATTTCTTCATTCTTCCAGCTCCAGTTTATTTTTTTCTCCTTCCCCATTAGAATGTAAGCTCTGAAGGCTTTTTTTACTAAATTTACTAATTACTTAGCTTAAATTTCCAGGGATTAGCATGCTTCTTGGCAAAGAAATACTTATCAAATGTTCTGTCAAATCTATATTCAATTCAATAAACAATGTATATTTATTAAGCTTACCATGTACCAGTCCCTGTGCTAGGCCACCGAGGATCCGAATAAGACAGTCCCTGCCCTCAAGGAGCTTACACTCTAAAGGGTGGAATATAGCACACAAAATGGAAGCTGGGAAGGACAATGGGAGACACCAGGGCGTGCCTGGCTCCAGGGCCTCTTATTCTGTGGAGCTGAAACCAAGCAGAAGTCCAAGTATATTATTATCTCCATCTCTCCTCTCTCCTCTCTTCTCTCTTTCTTTCTCTCTCTCTCTCTCTTTCCCTTTTTCTGTTTCTTTTCCTTTTCCTCTCCCTTTCTGTCTGTCTTTCCCTTTTTCTCTCTCTTCCTCTTTCTCTCTGACCTCTGTCTCTGTCTCTTTCTTTCTCTCTTTTTCTCTCATAGCTTTTTACCTATTAATCTTTGTTATAAAGGATAGGTCATTAGGAAGTCCCAGAAATGGGTATATAGGGAAAACAAGATATTAAAAAAACAAGATATATAAAAATATTTTAAAACAGAAGGCAAAATGTTTTCCTCACAATAACTAGAATTCTGCAGGATCTGATTGGGAGGGAAGATTTCACAACCTCTGAGGCTTTCTCCAAGGTCCATAAGGACAAAGATATTCTAACTAACTTACCATCCCAAACCCTCTGACAAATCAGTCAACAAATCAATCAACAAATCAGACCAGCTAAGTCTTGCTTTTTAAATGTTTGCTTTTCCTCTGCGCGTTGTTCACAACTTCCTCCTCCTTCCCCACTCCACTCCCCTCCCCTTCTCCTGTCTGGACTCAGCTACTGCTTATTCTACAAAGCCCTCAAAAATCTCCCATCCCACTGGGTCTCCCAAATCTTCATCTCTGAGTTTCAGACAAATGTCTCAGTGACTACTGGCATCTAAGCTGAGATAATGTTAGCAGTAACCTCAGGGAACAAACCTTCTGGATGAGATTTCTGCAAGCCTAGAGATCCTGATCATCACTCGCTGTTTCTTTTCTAGCCTGGTAACCAGGTGTCATAAATGTGTATGCCATTCTATCAGAAGGTGGAGGCCAGACTCACTCCTCCTCAAAGTTAGAAGTGAATGGTTAGATAAACACTTTTATGAAAAACTATTGATGATTATGGCTTAGATTATCTTGCTCTCCTCTAGCAACAGTGCAGAAAATTACATCAGAAAAGCATTTTCTAGCTCGAGTTTGTATAATAACTTGACACCAGGCCCAGCCTGGTATTAGCAAGACTTTCTTCAGTTGACTTTCTCTGATCTAAGGGGACCGCCTCCCTTCTAACAACAAGCTGTATTTCTTTTGGCAAAAGGTGTTGTTTATATAAGGGGAGCAAAAGGCAGACAGGTGTGCCCTTTGGCCTTTAGTCAGGAAGCCAGAGTTAGGTGGGATAGGAATTACAATGGCTAGAGATAGTAGGAAGGGATATAAAAAGGGTAGGTGTATGGCAGGACTGTGATAGATGTAAAAGTCTAGTCTGATTCTTGGCCAGGGAATAAAACTTTTAAGAGGTTGGCTCTGAAAGCCATTCTACCTTCCCTGTAAGTTCTTAAGAGTGACTTAGGCTTTAGACTAACACCTTATACCATCTTTGACAATACTTTCTAAATAAATACCTGGCCTTAACATTTTTCTTAAAAAACCCTTAACTTCTTAGAATTAATACTATATGTTGGTTCCAAGGCAGAAGAATGGGAAGGGCTAGGCAAAGACGGTTAAGTGACTTGCCCAGGGTCACAAAGATTTGAAACTAGGACCTCCCACTTCTAGGCCTGGTGCTCAATCCATTAAACTACCCTACCCAGCTGCCACCAGGAATAGTTTCTCAATGAAGAAAAAAGTCGCAATAGCATTACATAGTGATATATGAAAAATGTTCTAAATCATTACTGATTAATGAAATGAAAACAATTCTGAGGTATCAAGATCACATCAAAATATAAAAGGGCAAAATGACAAATGTTGGAGGGAATGTGGAAAAATAGACACAAATGCACTGTTGGTGGTACTCTGAACCATTTTGGAGAGGAATCTAGAATTATAGTTATAAAACTGTTTACTTTCAGCCCCAGTCATACCACTGTGGGTCTGTTTCACAAGGAGAAAAGAGAAAAGAATCTGTATGTTCTAAAATATTTAAAGCTCTTCTCTTTGTGGTGGTAAAAACTGGTAATAGAGGGGATGCCTATCAATTGGGGAATGGCTAAACAAGTTGTGTTATATGGTACTCCATGGAATTATGAAAAGCAAAATGAATAGAACCAAGAGAATACTATATACAGCTCAAGAATTAATGTTTGAAGAATAACTTATGAATGTTCACCTCCAGAGAAAGAAGATACAATAGAAACATGAAAAATATCATTTATATACCATGTTTTGTATGTGTCAAACAATGCCTTCTCTAGTGCGGGGAGGGGAGGGAAGGAGCTACCTGAGAATTTTAGTGTAACCAACAGTTTTAAAAAGTGAATCTAAAAAAAAGAAAGTTTTTTAAAATAAAAACTACTCTGTTACACCCCAGAGGATGGCTCTGAGAAAACAGGAAAGGGACAGAGACTTGGGATAATATCAAATGATATCAATAAAAATGAGGAATAAGAAGTGACTAAGATGACTGAATACTTCACATTTACATAGAACCTGATATGCCTGACCTCTATTATTTCATTTAACCTTCATAATAATCCTGTAAAGTAGGTAGAATAAGGCTCTTATCCTCATGGTACAGGTGGGGAAACTGGGGCAAAAAAAGGCTACCTAGGTAATGACAGATGGAGCTTGCACCCATTTCTTCATACTCCAAATCCAGTGCTCTTTAATCTACTCCATCCAGCTACCTCTCTGGATGGATCATGTTGCTCTTTGAAAAAGTCGATAAGGCTTGAAGTTGGTTCCCCTCAACCAATTCTCTAAAAAAGAGTAGTAGCATTATCAGTGGGATGGTCTCAACTTTCTGAAGATCATTCAACAAGAATAAATGTATTTTTATTATAAGCACTAAACATTTTCCATGTGCAAGGGTTAAGATAGACTTAGAATTAACAAAAATTCAATAGTCTCTCCACAAGCTTACGTTTTTACTAGGGAATACAACACATAATCATGAACTCAAGAAAATTGAGTGAATGTTAAGAATTAGGGCATAGATCATATGAAATGATATGTAAAAAAAATCAAGGGGTGAGAGGACTGGACTGAGAGAAAAGGGAGAGATAGAATGGGGTAAAGAGGTGTGAAAAGTCATTATAGAAAGGGGAGGATAAGGGTGGTGACAGGCAATGCTTAAACTTTACACTCATCATAAAAAAATTCAGAGGGTAAAACAAGTATACTCAATGGGGTATAGAATTCTGTCTTACCCCACAGAGAAGTAAAGGGGAATAAGGCAAGGGAAGGGGGAGGTAATTGGAGGGAGGGGGGAAATAGGGATGGTGGTAAAAAGCAAAACACTGGTAAGGAAAGGGAATAGAGCAGGATCTAAAGGGGTTTTGGTTTTTAAAGATCACTCTATTGCAAAAATGAATAATATGGAAATAGGCATACGTGATAACATTTGTGTAAGCCAAAGTGCTTATTGGCTCTAGGAGGGAGGAGGGAAAGAAAATGAATCATGTAAACAAAAATTTTTTTAATTAAAAAAAAGAATTAGGGCATAGATGACATGAGTTGAGTCTTCAAAACGCTAGATTCTAAGAGTAAATTCCAGGCATAGGGTATGCACTACATAAAAGGCCATGGAGGTAGGAGATGGAATTCCAAGTTTAAAGATGAGCAAGAAGGCCATATTACCTGGACTGTAAAATAAGGGGAAAGATGTGAAATAAATCTGAAGATAGTCTGGAGCAAGACAATGAAAAATTTCAGATGCCTTCCTCGGGGTTTGTAGTTCATCAAAGAAACCTAAGGGCATCCAAGTCTTGAGCAGAGGAGTGACATGGTCAGATGTGTTTTGGCAGTTGTGTGCAACATGGACTGAATGCAAGCTATTGCAGTAGCCTAGGTAAGAGATGATGAAGACTTGAACAAGTGAGGTGGATAGAAGGGACAGAGGCAAAGAGCTGTAGAAGACTCTTTTATAAGACTCAGTAACTTTGTTAATTGCATATGGGAGGATTAGGGAGAAGAGTTAAGGATGTTGTCATTTGTGAGTAATTAGAACGATGGTGGTGCCCCTGATAGAAATAGGGAAGTTTGGGGGAAGAGGTGATATTAGAAAAGGGAAAGAAAGTTCCATTTTGGTCACATTGAGCTTGAGATGTCTATTAGACTTTGAGATGATGTCCAGAAAGCAGTTTGGTGATGCAGGAGAGGTTAGGGGTATATAGTTTGGGGAGTCATATGCATAGAAAGATAATTGAACTCAGGAAAGATGATAAGATCAACAGAAGAGGTGTAGGGAAGAGAGGAGAGTTCAAAATCAGTCTTGGGGTCAGCCATGGTTAGGTGGTAAGATATGGATTATGTTAAAAAACAAGGTATGTGATGGGCAAGAAGGAACACCAAGACAGAATTGCTTTGGACTTCAAAAGAAGAAAACATCCTAGAAGAGTCAGTCTGAATCAAGTATCAAAAGCTTGAGAGGTCAAGAAAGAGAAGAAATGAGAAAAGTCTATCCTATTTAACAATTAAGAAATCACTGGAAAGCTCAGAGCAATTTTGATTCATTTTCATACTTGCCGGATGCATTCCTTTTTCCTCTCATACCATATAGAGTTGCAGAACATTAGAACTGGAAGGAACCTCACAATGCAATTTTCTTAGGTAGGTAGATAGTTCTTTGGAAAGTAATTATTCAACCACTTACGTTTCTGTCTTCTCCTAGGCTTTGGGCCATTTCACTATTCACCACTAAACTGGATTTTGGTAGGGGCCTTTTGGTTTTTTAATCTTCAATTAACAAAATATTTTTTCTCTCCCTAACCACCTCCTGCCACAATGGAAAAAACAAAATTCTTGTAATATATGCAGAGACAAGCAAAATTCCAGCATTGACCAAATTAAAAAAAAAAAAAAGCTTCAATCTGTACCCAAAGTTTATCACACCTGTCAGGGGGAAGGTGGTATGTTTCATTAGAAATCCTCTGCAACTGTGATTGGTCATCGTGATTATAGTTAAGTCTTTCAAAGTTGATGATCTTAACAATGTTGATACTGTATATAAATTATTTTACTGGTTTTGCTTACTTCATTGCATCAGTTTATACAAGTCCTCCCAGGTTTCTCTGAAACCATTCCCTTTATCGTTTCTTAAAATAGTACTCCATTACATTCAGATAATTTATTTAGCCACTTCCTAACTGATGCCCCCCCCCCCTTTTTTGGTTTCCAGCCACAAAGAGATGCTTCTTCCTTCAGGGTCTTTTCAACCTATATTTTGAATAAATACAATTCTGTGAAATAACTGATAGATCAAAGACTTTTCTAACAAGTTTATCCAAAAGGAAAGCTGCTTAATAGTTCCCATACCTACCTTTAAAAAAAGACTTGTAAAAGAATTTCACAAACTTGTAGAACATACCTGAAAAGAAAATTTTTTCAGTTACCAACTAAAAATGTTTTTGAATAATAATGACTTTACCTTATTCCTTTCCTTGAAAGATGGAGGAAACCCAGATTTCCCCCCAAATTTGGTTTTTAATGTCATTGCTGTTCACCACATTCCCCTAGAACAATTAGGGAGAAAATTACTTTCTTTTGCTCCAAATTATGACAGGTTGGTTTTTTCAACAGGATTCAAAGTGGCTTCTTTCACCAGTTTTCCATTTGATAAAGAACAGAGAATGCCAACTTAGGACAACTTTCCAATTACTGACTTTACTCCATTGTTTACCTAAGTATTCCCTTACATAAGCAAGGTTCCACTGATTATTGCTTATTGAAAGTTGATGGGCTCACCCCTCAACAGTTACCTTGAAACTTGTGTCAAAACCATGAGCCATTAGGAATGTATTTGTCAAGCAACATGTTCAGTGCTAGGAAGCCCAAGATCATTTCTGATGGCACTTAACAGCCTTAGAAAGGGATATCCTGAAGAACATCAAACGTTTCTAAATATTGCAGCAACATATAAAGACTACTGGAGTCAAGATCTGGGTTTTAAGATCTGCTTCCAAATCACTGATCCCTGGGCTTTATTTTCTCAACTGTAAGATAAAGCCTATGCTAGTCACTACTTACCCTCAGTTTTAAGTACTTACATTAAACTGCTTTAGAAATGGGATTTAACTTGCTACTATCTCACTTTTGTTCAAATGAAAATTTCCAGAGCCATCCCAAGGGAAATTACTCATTAAAAACTTTAAATATTTTATCCCTATTTTTTTATTTTCTCCCCAGTTACTGGATACTATTTCTCAAAATTTATTTGGCTCATATCGAGACAAAATAAGGCTGAAACAACTATTTGCAGGGAAAAAGATAGTATGGTTGAAAGGAAAGAGACTCTAACTAGGGAGTCCGAAAGGTTGGATACAATTTGTAGCTTCACTACCCAATAACCATATAACTGTGGTTAACAACTTAAACTTCGCATGCCAATATGTATTCTCTCATCATACGGATATCGCGAGGAAACCTATGTGAAGCATTATAGAAATGTGAGCTAATATTAATGAAACCAAATGGATTAATTGACTTAAGTGGTTATCAGAAAGCATTAGAACTAGGGGGCAGCTGGGTAGTTCAGTGGATTGAGAGCCAGGCCTAGAGACGGGAGGTCCTAGGTTCAAATTTGACCTCAGACACTTCCCAGATGTGTGACCCTGGGCAAATCACTTGACCCCCATTGCCCACCCTTACCACTCTTCCACCAAGGAGCTAATTCACAGTATGGGCTCCAACAAGATGGAAAGTAAGGGTTTTAAAAAAAAATACAAAAAAAAATCATTAGAACTGGAAGAGACCTTAAAGATCATCTCCGTCAACCTCATTTTTCTGATGGGAAGTCAATAGAAATTATGATCTCCCTAATCATTCCACACCATGATAATTTAGTGAGAAACAAAACTGAGTAAACCACATGTACTTAGTTTTGTTTCTCACTAAATTATTGTCCACGGAAAGTACTTTTAGCCTATTCTTGCCACTAGAAAATGGGATTTATTATTTTTTAAGAAATAAAGGCAACATGGTATCAAGCTGATCTTTAAGACAGGAGTTCAAGTCCTATTGCCACAGTATGACCTCAGACTAATCATTTAGCCTCTCAATGCCATCCACAACTCTCTTAAGCTGGAGAAAAGATGTTGACTTGCAATAGCAGGGGCAATTTCCTTTTTTTAGGCACTCTCTATACACTTATGAAATTATAGGCCTAGTCAGTTGTCCCTATATTTTTCCCCAAAAAATTTGGAGTACAAAAATGAAAAATGAATTTGCCTATTAAAAAGATTACCAAATAGGCTGTCATCATCAATTCAAAAAGACAACATTAACCATTTAAGTCAATACTATAAGGAGAAAGCAGGACTCTGTTCCAATTTTTCTCTAAAAATTCCTAAAAGTTAACTCTTCCTCCAAAAGCCTGTATGTTGATCATGATTATGCTTATTTTTCAACTCTCTAGCCTACAATCTTGAGACACATTTTCCTTTAGTTTATATCCTTAATCTAGTTAATATTATATATTATCCATTCCCAATGAACACTGAGACATTTAAGTAAAATTTAAAGCTTAAGTCTGCAAAAATGTATAGGACAATAGTCAAGAATCTCAATTTACTTTTTAAAACCCTTACCTTCCACCTTAGAATCAAGAATCAATCTGTATTGGTCCCAGGACAGAAGAGCTAAGGTGTTAAAGGCTAGGTGTTGGGGGTTAAGCGACTTGCCCAGGGTCACACAGCTAGGAAGTCTTAAGGCCATATTTGAACCTAGGACCACCCACCTCCTCAACTTACTTTTGACTGGATTCACAAGTATCTCTGAAGTTTTCCTACAAAATAATTCTATTTCCAAAAAAATTTATAAAGATCCACTCCTGAAGTTTTAGGTTGAACAGTTTAAACTCATAATTTTTCACCAATTTCTGATATATTCTGGGTTTAAACTAGGAAAAGAAGATAGTCATATGAGGATTAAACTGATTTTTGAAAGATTATCCAATATTAGTTTTTGATTATCCAATAGCATTCATGAGGTAATAAGACAATATGGACACACCTCACACCTCTCTATCGTCTACAAACTACTATTCAGTCTGTAAGCTAAAGGTATTCAGAAAATATACAAATATTTGGTAATTACAAAAGCAGTAGCCACTTATGTCAAAAGACCTCTAAATAGACTCTTTTAAATGCTATTACCACTATTTTTGCCAGTAGTTTCTAATCAACACTTTTGGAAAACTAAAAAATTTCCCCCTTCAAATTACACCATGATTTCAACCACCCAATTTATCCTTGAAGGGAAATGCCAGGAGTTATGTCTCCTATTACAATTTCTTTAAAAAGTTCATTATGGGTGCCATATCACCTGTCCAGATCATATGTGCTGTCATTTCCCTTTTGGTGTGTGCCATTGCAATAAGGTTTATGTATGTACTCAAGAGACTTCCATGGATTTGATAAAAACCACACTTAAGGTAAACACCAGGGGATTAATTTTCAATATCCTATTTTTGGGAGATGGACAGGAAATAAGAACTCTCAAGTTCATCATGTGGAAAGCTGTTTGCCATTTATTCTTATACATCTTAGCTTTAGCTTTCTGAAGCATAGTTGACTTGTAATGGTCCTATAAACTACATGTACTAGTTTTTGTACAATTTAGGGGATTATTTTCCTTGCAGGAGGGCAAAATAGAAGACCCTGAAGTATGTTTAGCTTTGGGAAAGAAGTATAGACCTATATTAAAGGTTGGCATATTAAATAAATAGGCTAAATAATAATTTCTTTCTAAAACTGCCTTGATAAAACAAAAAAATTTGGTTCTTGACTAGGAACTAAGTTCATAATTTTTTAAAAGTTCATGCCAACAGCTTCAATTTCCCACCAAAACTAAGTAGTAAGATTAAGAGTTCACCAAATCTACAATAATTGGTGAAATGGCCAGAAGAGGCAAATAGTCCTTCAATAATTAAGCATCATAATGAAACCAAGTAGCTCTGTACAGAAATTACTCTTAATATTAAGAGTAATTAATATGTATATATTCAGAACAGGGGTATGAAATTATTATGGATAATTGGTCAAAGAAGCACACATTTGATTTCTACTTCCGGACAAACTACCGAGAAGATGTATTATTCCCTTGAAATTGGAGAGATAAAACAAATATAAATGACAGGAGAGACTTATGCATCAATCCCTCCTAGTGAAATAAGTGACAAAGTCTCTTGCACTGAAGTTATGTATTTAACAGTTTTACATGTAATATTTATATATAAAAAACTTTTAAGTGCTTTTCTCCAATTTAAAAATCTAAAGAATTCAAAAATAAGGCATTCAATATTTGAAAAAAGTACAGATTTACAAAATGTGTATATTCTGTCATGAAAACTTCACACCAACATTATACACTTGGAAAAAAAATACAAACAGGATATATTACAAATTTATGTAGCAATAACTTAGTTCATACCATGCAATAAAAAGTACATTAATCAAGATACACAAGCTTTTAAAGGTTCTAAACTGAAGGGCTTTTTTTTCTTTTTTGCAGACACATTAGGTATGCAAATCCTTAAAACCTGTGGCACTTAAAATTTCTGGTAGCCTTTCTACTGAGAGGTAAATTATACACAACAATGATGATGAGGATGAACAGAGCAGTTGTCTATTATGAATCATTCCAGCTTTGTTCAACAATAGCTGAAACTCTTTTCTCATATTCTCGTTTGTTTTCCTGATAAAGCTGCGCTGCCTGGCTATTGGCAGGACTGTTGGGATTAGGTTCATCCAGCAGAGACTGAAATAAAGAGGAAAAGTACATCTATTTAATATTTGAACAGAATACAATACATGACAATGATATAAAAATAACAACAGAAATCATTAAAAAGGAGTAACTATTAATATTAGTGCAAGCTCTAGCTACCAAGCTATAATGGTAGTTTCCTGATAATGAACTTAATTTCAAAAGCAAATAACCATCCACTCTCTTGAAATCACAATTCAAAGACAATCAGAAAAGAACAGCATTCCCCAGGAATACAAGAGACAATAAACTAATTTGGCTGCTAAATATACTTGTTATAAATAATTTAGCAACCAGCATTTTAAAGGCTCAGTCTGAGTGGTATTACTTGTGAAACAGCTGGTAGTGAAGCTTCAAATTTCCTTCATATAACAAAATGTTAATAACTACTGAAGGGGTGGATGAAGTAGGTAGGGAAAAAACAATGCCAGATAATATGTGTATAAAATTGAAGAGGTAGGAGAAAGTTTCAAAAAGTATATTAAAAGCCACCCCCCCCAAATGCACACACTACTCTTCTTTCCTTCCTAACTGCCACCCCATCCAATAAACTATTATCATTCTATTTCACTGATTTTAAAACAATTATCTATCATACCTTTTTGCTATCTATGTTGCAATTAGGGGTGAGGAAGAGAATAGTTTATTGGATTATGCAACTTTAATATTTGCTCATACACAATTATCCAAGATTCTTACTCTCCTCAGTTCCCCTTAAGTAAACAGAGGTCAATACCTTCTTAGTCAACAAAAATAATCATTCTGGGATTCTTCAGCAAAATTAACCAAACAAAAGAAAACCTGATTTGCATTATTTCTAGCTAGAAAGATAGAGTTTACTTACCTGAATTGATGTTAAAATAGAGGACACATCATACGTTGGACTCCAACGATTCTGGAGGATATCTAAACATATGCTACCATCGGCATAGACTGCAAATATAATACTGAAGTCAATAAGTTTACCTTGTTATATTTCAAAGAGTTCCCAGAAATCTTCCCCATACATAATCCCTCCTGCAATGATTTTCCAAAAACTTCTTGCTTCCAAAGAAAGATATATCAAAAATAATGCCACCAGGAAAAATAATTATTCTAATTAGATGCCAACATGAGAGGGTTGGTCTAGACCTATTATATAAAGTACCTTCTACCTCTAAGATTATGATCCTGTGACCATTAAACTATGTCAGTATTTCAAACTACAGAGATGGCAATAACAACACCATGGCAGAAAACTGCTATTAACAAAAAGTGCTGTGAGAAATGTGACAATTTAAAGATTGTATAAAGATACTCACCATTTGGATGAAACATCTTTGATAAGAACCTAACAGTGGGAGGTTTATTCGGATACTCTTCTGAGAATTCTATTACTAGTTTAAAGGTACCTGAGAGGGAAGAAAACAAAACCAATAAAACAATTAGGAGCAATTATTTGGCACTTCCTTACTACCATACAAATACAAACTGCCTATTTTAGCTTGATAATTAGCACCTATTAGAGTTAATTAGTGCTATCTGTTAGTACCTCTATTGATGGCTATATTAAGTGCATGTAATATGACCGAGATGGGAACAAGTTAGGATTGCCAACACAGGATCATTTATTTACACTCCTCTCCATTATTCAATAAAAAATAAATGGGTTAGGTATAAGTAAAATGTCTCCCTAGCTAAGGTAGGTAGCATGACACCACACAGGGTGATGGATTTGAAGTCAGCCAACCTGGGTTTAAACTATGGTTTACTTATTACTTGTATGACCCTCAGGCAAGATTCTTAATTTCTAGGGCAGTGAGAAGCAACCTTTTGAGCTTGAAAATTCACCAAGAAACCAAGCGTAATTTGGGTGGTGTGTCACTTCAAGAAAAAAAAACCATAATCCCACAATATTTATAGTTTAAATAACAAAAATGTATAATTGTAATATATATAACTGTATTTAATAAACCAAAATAGGCAAATTAATATAGGTAGAATTGTCATCTATAGTGCACAGAGTGTCTACACTACACTATAGCAAATGTTTCTTCCTTGGCATGTGGCCCTAATACTTCTCTGTATGCAGCCACATGTCATCAAAAATGGCTATGCATGTCAGTGCTGACATGTGTATCACAGGTTTGCCATCATCATTCTAGGGGCCTAAATTTCCTTATCTATAAGATGATTTCCAAGTTTCTTTTTAGTTCTAAGTCTATGATTCTATATGATTCTAGCTAATGGTCACATTTTTTTTAGAAGGCAAAATGGTAGAAGAGAGGAACTGTTTAGGTGTTCCATCATTTCATTAAAAGTATTAGTTAGAATGCGACTATTAAAGTATCCAAGTCACATCAAACTATATAACGGAAGGGAACATTCTGCATTTGACTCTAGATTCTTTGTAGAGGCAGCTGTGGCCAGTGAAGAGTGAGCCAGTCTTTGTGTCAAGACCTTTGGTTTAAGTCATGCCTCTGTGGCAAGTAGTATCCTAGCAGTTTTCTATAAAACTCTCTAAAATGAAGAGTTCCACTATGCCTAAAGGGCTTTAAAATATTGTCTGCCCTTTGATTCAGCCATACCACTGCTGGGTTTATAGCCCAAAGAGATTATAAGGAAAAAGACATGTACAAAAATATTTATAGCCACACTCTTTGTAGTGGCAAAAAACTGGAAAACGAGGGTATGTTCTTCAATTGGGGAATGACTGAACAAATTGTGGTATCTGCTGGTGATAGAATACTATTGTGCTCAAAGGAATAAGGAACTGGAGGAATTCCATGTGAACTGGAATGACCTCCAGGAATTGGTGTAGAGTGAAAGGAGCAGAACCAGGAGAACATTGTACACAGAGACTGATACACTGTGGTAAAATCGAATGTAATGGACTCCTGTACTAGCAGCAATGCAATGATCTGGGACAATTTTGAGGGACTTGTGAAAAAGAACGCTATCCACATTCAGAGGAAGAACTATGACAGTAGAAAATCAGAAGAAAAACAACTGCTTGAACACATAGGTTGATGCAGATATGACTCTAAACAACCACCCCAGTGCAATCATCAATAATATGGAAATGAGTCTTGATCAATGACACATGTAGTGGAAATGTGCGTGGGCTGCGGAGGGTGTGTGGGTGGAGGGGAGAGTAAGAACATGAATCATGTAACCATGGAAAAATGTTCTAAAAATAAAAATTTCAAACCAAAAAATAAAACAAAACAAAACAAAATAAGGAAGAGTTCCAGAGAGGATTGTGACTTGCATTGGTAGAGGAAGAATTCCTTTTGAATTCTTAGAAACTAGAACAGTGTTTTGTAAATAATAAACAACTTTAAAATGTTGTTGAAATGAATTCAACTTCGAAATTAAGCTTTAAACATCATTTTATGCCAAAAAAATACGATCATACCTAAAATTCTCCATTCTATGAATCCTTTATTCACTTGTTTGAGGGATCCACTGAATTTGACGTATTCCATAGTCAAAAGCAACAAACTTTTGGGCCAGCTTTCATTGTTAAGATCTAACAGACAAGCTTCAAGTTCATCTTACCTCTACTATTATCTTATACTACACAAGCATGCACTCAGGCTAATTCAAAAGTCAAATGAAATATGACTTTAATCTTCCCTGACATCAGAGGCTTTTATTTAGGGAGGATTTTAGGAAGTCTTTATTGAATTAAAATACTTGAATACAAAATATTTTTAACAGCATCAGATTTCCTTGTTCATTTACAATTTGAGATCTTTCTAATGCATTAAGTCACATGAACAAATCAATTACTTCTATTTTGCATCCAATAGGATTGGCAATTTAAGCGGTATGAAGAAAATGAGTTTTAATAACAGATAGGTATTTGAGATCCGTGACTGCTCACTGCAGATAAAAGTACTAACTGCCTTATTAAAGAACTAAGCACTCTTGACTGAGAAATGACATGGCTTGGTTTGATAGAGGGCCATCTTTGGAGTCAGGAAGAAATGAGTTAGAATTCTGCTTCTGATTCATAATAATTATGTGAGTATGTCAAGAGTCACTTAACCTCTCACCAAATCCAGGCGATCCATAAGATTGTTAACAAACAGTTGATGATCTGTAACAGTGGAAGGAGTTTCCAAAAACAGAATTCCCGACACTGATGAAATTACACATCTAGATCAAAATATCTTATTTAAAATTCTAATGGATGAATGTTAGAAATTTGATCATTTTAAATAGTTCAATTTAAAAAAGATGTTATTTTTAGGAAATTCCCAAGAAATGGCTTAAAAAATAAATTAGTTCAGCTAAATAGTTAACAGTTTTAGTTTTGCATTTCTCTGTGAAAACAACCCAACTTTTGTGCAAAAGAGAAAACAAAATGTTTACTTTGGCTTAGGAGTATGGAAATTCTAGTTGTGTTATAAAATATTCTACATGAAGCTATTGGCAGCAATGTTTAAAAACAACTCCTGTTCAACACCAGGCTAATATAGTCACAACCGCCTAATGGCATGACCAACCTCCTGGTGTTTACCTCATGGAATATATCTACTGTGTTACAAACCATCTAAATATAAACTATTTTCAACATGGTTCCTATCTCTAAATTTACTGTTCAACTACCCCAGCAATAACTAGGGCACTGAGGTTCATTTAAGCCCCAGAAGATAAAGTGCTTTGTGAGCTGTCTTCTCAATAGCTTACAACTTTTTGTCTGCTTTCAAACTGACTAGCCACAGCAGGAAAAGGTTTTAAGTAGAAGACATTAATATGCAAACTTGCTACTTAAAAACATCCTCTTCATATTGGAGATAGCAAAGAAAAGATCACCAAGACCACTTACCATCCTCAAAGGGTGTGCCTTCTGGCCTGAAAAAGTAAAAAAAAAAAAAAAAAAAATTCCAATTAACTCAGTCTTCAAATCACTTTTTTAAGATGGGAATCAAAACACTAAAATTTAAGATGTCTGAGAGTAGACCACTTTATCCTGGTTTCCAGGAAGATTTGTTATCTTTTAGCATTACTGCAGTGAGAAATAAGGCTAAGCCCAATGTGGGTGCTGAAGTTATCACCAGTAAGTAATTCTCTTGACTGCCATTATTCTTTGCTCTGAAATAGTTTCCCCTCTTCTCATACCAATTTAACCTTTCCAAAGAGGTTTAAATACAATTTGTGCAGAGTACGTTAAGGATTTTAATAAAAATAACCTTGTGTTAAGTTAAAAATAAGCTTATTCTTCCTTCACTGAGACTATTCCCACTCATCTACTAAAAACAACTAGATAAAAATTCTGGGACAAATGGAGAACTTTTGAGGGATCCTATTTCAAGACATTATCAACAGTTTTTTTTTTAAAGATCAAAAGCATTCTTTCAAAGATAATTTGAATTTAATGCTTATGGTGTCTATAGCAACAACAAAACCCTAGAAAGAAAAGAAATGGAATAAAGGCAAAGAACAAAATATTACAAAATACAAAAGGTATCATGGAATTTTAAATGTAAAGAAAAAAAGTCAAGCTAACAATTTAACATATAGTTATGGAGAACTAATTTTCCACTTTTATTTACATAGACCTATGCAGTATTGCCAAATGAAATGATACTTTCCCCCCACAGTAGGCCTGAAATTCATTCTGGGTTCTACTGGCACCCAAGATTAACTTGATACAGAAGACCATCAGTTTTTCTTTTACCATTTTACTGAATGTAAAACTTCAACTGGTATGCCCAAATAAAGTACAATTAAATTTGTGTAAAAGACCAAAAGCACAGGTGAGATGGTTTTCATAATACCACTTAAAAAAAATTTCTGGTAGAAATGTCCAGTTCCATAATTTTTCCTACCTTAATGTTCTCTTTAATTGGTTCCTTTGTACTGAGCTAAGTAGAATCTCTCCTAATTTGCATTTCACTAGTGTAGCTTTTTAAAGCCAAAGATGAATTCTTTGTACTACAAGGTGGTAAATATTCTACTGCTCAAAGGATGATGAGGTCTTATCATTTTGTTATCACCTACTACTTACCCAAATATAACTGCATTCCACTGCATGATATTGTTTTCAGATGGTGCGCCGCTGACACCCACAGGTGGGTCTTCTTGCAATCTAAGATTAAAGAAACACAAAAAATGTTGACTATTAAATCCAATGAGGCCTACCAAAGCACCTACTTTCCAGTCTTTCAGAAACTCAATCAATCTACATTATTTTAAACTAGAAGTATCTCCATGTCTTTGCTGAAAGGACATAGGTTCCTTTTCAATTTCTTAATGAAAAATCTAGTGGTACCTAATCCTTGTTGCCTTTAAAGTTATATTGCATTCCAGGTTCTCTAGTCTTTTTACAGGATTTAGAAGCAATGATTTTTTTCCCCCAGATTAAGAAGGATGGTGTTCTCTTAAGAATTTAACTGAAAAGTCCAACTGCCAAAGTAATTTTGATTATTGGATCACAGTGTCTAAAACTAGAAGGGACTGGCATCAAAAGTCATCTAGGCTAACTAGTTCAATTTATGGTGAGAACCTGAGGACTGAGAATTAAATGACTTGCCAAATCACACAGAAAGTTAAGGAACAAAACTGATATTCAAATCTAGATACAGACTTTGAATCCACTATTCTTTCCATATGTCACCGTGTCCATTGTCCCATCATTCATTTTTATATCCTTGCACAAGCTATATATATGACAATATATTTTTATCCTGACCCTTGGTATCTGGCAACATGGAAGACAACATATAATTTATAATGACAAATAGTTCAATGTCTACTAGAGGCAGCTAGGTGGCACAATGGATAGAACACTTCCTGGAGTCAGGAAGACTTGAGTTCATTATCAGCCTCAGATACTTACTGTGTTAACCCAGGGCAAGTCACTTAAGCTCTGGTCTAAGTTTCCTAAGTAAAATGGGGTAAATAATATCTATCTCATAGAGGTGTTTGAGTAATCAAGTGAGATTATATGGAATATATGGAATATGCTTAGCTTAAAGCCAAGCACATATCAGGCATTATAGAAATGCTATTATTAATAATAGTAGTATACCTGCCTACCAATAAACAACTTATTTATATTCAGTTTAGTTTGGAAGGAGGTCCAATATACTTGGAATCATATTGGAAATTAGGGTCATCTAATCCTGAGGTATCAAATTTGCTGCCTTTAACTAATGCTCTCCAGCTGGAACTGGGTTAAAATATAATTGGGAAATATTTAACAAATTAAATTTTAAAAAGACAAAAAATATATAGTATTACATTTTAAAATTAAGTCAATATGCAGTCCCTAGGGATCCTTCCTTATACTTGGATTAGTGAGTCAGTCCCCCTTTTATTTGAGTATGGTATCACCTGTTCTAGTCCAAGCTCCTCATTTCATAGATGAGGAATCTGAAACTCAGAAAAGTTGGGTGATTTGAATAACTATAATCACACAGGTTATAAGCAAAAACTTCTTTTCTTTATTATACCCTACAAGGTATGCTTAGTTAAGATATAGTGAAGATGGGGAAGTATCTGGGAATAACTTTTCAAAAGCAAATAGATCTTTTATTCTTTACCTTCCCCAGAAAGGCCAGATTCAATGATTATAAAAGCTGTGCCTTAAAAGCACAGACAAAAACATCAGGGGTTTGAAGTAATATGTCAGGGCTAGACAAACAACCAGACATATAACCTTCCCTGGGGTCAAGTTCACCCAGCATTCAGCTACTTCCTGATTATAGCTCTCCATGGTTTCTTGGCTGCCAGTCTTCCAAAATTTAATTAGGCAGGAACCAGACCAAGTAAAGAAAGCCTTATAAATGGATGAGAAGACAGAGTAACCCAGAGTAACAATGTTTTTTACCTCTGAGTACAGTATCCCCAAATGATATCCCACAGCTTCATAATTGGAAATTATTTTGTATATAATCATGCAGAGTAGAAGTGTAAATAAGTGTCTTATACTAGTAATGACTGACCATTCTAACACTGCTACACAAAAATGGCAACTGAAATGTTAAATATTTATAGGGATTTATTGATTACAAATCAGTTTATATTATATATGTGTGTGAACATATATGTCATTTGAGCTTTTAAAACTACCAGACAGTTAAGTAATGCAATACACCATTTTTATTCTGCAATTAGTAGTCAGGGAAACTGAGGCTCAAAAATATTAAGTGCCTTGCCCAGTCACAAAGCTAATAAATTAGGTGGCTAACTCTAGTAAGACTTCTAAACAACCAGAGTTTATTTAAAGGATGCATTCAACTGTTCGGCTAGGTGTGGCGAGACTTTTATAAGATTCCAGAAAAATCAAGTCAAAGGTCAGAACAATGAAAGTACCCAAAGATCTTAATGTCTGTGAAAAGTGATCCACTGATGAATCAAGGAAGGGCAATTAAAGGAAGCTGAAGTTTAGTACTGCATATTTATTTCTCTTTTACAACTAACATTTGGCCAATTCGCTATCCTTGGGAGAAACATTATGGCCTCTTAAGCAAGTTCAGCAGTCAACAAAGCTGCAGGATTGGTTTATCTTTCATAATAGTTTAAAAAAAATCAGATTTCCTGTTAATAAACCCCCAGCATGGTTGTAAAAGTACCCTTTTTTAACATTTAGAAATGTAATATATAAAAAATTTTGTTGCCAGCATTAAGCTGTATCCAAAGAAATTCTTAAAAGAAAAAAAGGATGATGGTGAATTGAACCTGGTACTCATATTGTAATATTCAGAAAACTAACCAAAGATCCATAAGTGGGTTAACTGTTTTTTAAATCAATACATATGACTTCTAATTTTTCTGGAAAGTGCTTCAAGTGTGTTTACCCCAAAAAAGGAAAAAGACAAGTAAAATATGGATGAGGTCCACAGACACCAGTGACCCTTATTCAGAAAACCTTCTTTTAAAGGCTTCAGCTCTAAAGTTTTACATGTAAAATACTACTGAAAAATATACAATACATTGCATCAGAAGTATTTTATCTTGATGCTGAATTTTTTCTTCTTTTTAGTAAGGTTCAAACACATTCCATTTAAGCAGAATCATACCATTTTCCTCTGGGGAAAAGGCACCCAACAACAGCTCTTTTTGAAATAAGAAACACAAGTGGTTCATGCTTCAGGAAAAACATATCGGAAGCACTTCACCTGAGAACTTAAAAGGGTGTAGTGAGAGCTCTCTAATTTTTAAGTAACTAAAAACTTTGATAAACAAGACAGGTCTCTCCCTAGAGAAAGAAGTCATTCCAATCATTTCTATTCAAGGAAAAAAAATTATTAAAATGTTGAGGAAAAGAGGTTAGGTTCAGTAAGAAGTTTCCTTACTACTTATCCCAGGTGGATGCAAATGTAAATGACTTAAAATCTAATTTATCAAAATCCCATTCTTCTGAACAGATAAAAATCCTAAAATCAAATCCTAATGCACCAGAGGAGAACCTTGCCCAGTTCACGTTTAAGTACTAACAAGAAAGGAATTTCTTTAAATGTTAAAAGTTAAAAGGTTTACCAAACATTCCTCCTAGTAACTAAAGGGGAATCTGCTGAATTAGTGATACCTTAACTAGCTGTAATAAGGACTTGAAAGGGTGGTTTGGTTTGGCTCAGCAGCCAGTAAGGCTGTTTTTGTTTTTGCATTTTTTCCCTGGGGGGGGGGGGGGGGGGAAGAGACTGAATCTCCAGCTTCCGCAAAATTCTCCACCCTCCCACCAAGGGGCTAGATATTACTAAAGGTTCAAACCCAAAACCCGAGGTGGGGTATAAGATTCAATTAGAAAAACAACTAAGATTCCGGTTGGGGGAAGGGGAGCCTCCTTCAGGGAAAAGGACACTCCACTAGGGCATATGATAACAAGTGAAGCAGAGAAGGAAGGAGGTGGGGGGAAAAAAAGAGATATACCTACTCTACCCTTCTCCAAACCTGGGGGTGTCAATCGACCTTCGCCTCTAATTAAATTAACAATGAAACCCAAGCCGGCCAAGAAAGTCGGCGCCCTCCCCCCAGCTCCAAACATGGGGGTGTCCAATCTCCTTCCTCTATTACAAAAACAAACGAAGCAGAGACTAGCCCTCCGTTCTCCAAACATGGGGGTGTCGGACGCCCCCTTCCTCAGATGGGGATAGAGAGGTAGGCGTAGAAGTAGGAGGCCTATGCAGACCCCCATCCCCCATATTTTCGCCTAGGGAAGGGTGGGGGATGAAAATTGGAATTCCCTTGGCCCGGAACTGAAGAACTACTGAGTGCAGCGAGCTCCGGTAGGGAGCTGCCTCAAACCCGGCCCCTACCCCAGACCCAACCTGGGATCTAAGACAGGCCAGGCCGCGTCGCGGAGCTAAAAGGAAGGTGCCCTGCGGCCTGGCTGGTCTACAGTCACTCCTCCTGCCCAAAAGGCTTCGGAGAAGAGAGGAAGCCCTCTGGAATCTAGGACGGGGTCATCTGCTGGGGCAGTTACCGCTTGAAGTCCCGCATGAGCCTCCTCCTGGCCGGGGTCGACATGATCCCCCCGCTCCCCCGCGGTCTGTGTGAGAGAAAAGAGTCCCGAGCTCCCCACCCCCCACCCCCCCGGCCGTAGCACTCAGGAGCACCGCCACCGCCAAAGCTTCACAAACAACCCGCAATGACTTCTTCATCCGCTGCACAGAAGATCCCTCCGCCCTCCGCCTGTACCACTATGGCGATTTGGTAGGAGGGGTGAGGGAAGGGAGTAGTATGAACGAATTCTACGTCCTTCATCAGAAAAATATCAGCCTTCGACTGTCGCACTATTCTTCTATAAAATATGCTTTATTTTCGCCTCATTTCCTTTTTATAGTGCGTAAGTGAAATTGTATCACAACCAATCTTCTCCTAGTTCCCCCTTAATACTGTCTTAGACTCGTCCGAGTGGGGAGGAGTCGGAGATGCCGGTGGGGGTGATGCAGCCAGCTCCTGAGATTTCAGGCTAGAGGAAGGACAATGACGTCACATCACGTGACACTCGGTGATGCTGTCAACAATTCAGATGAGGGGGAGGGAACTGGGCCACGTGGCCCTGTGACGCAGGCTGAAAGGTCTCGGGGACCGGACTGGAACCGTGAAGTTTCGAGGAGAGTTTGGCGACTTTGCTGTTGATGGAAGGAGCTTGTTTGGTGATAGTTCTTTTCAATCATCTACCAACAAGCTGTTGTCCTTGCTACCAGTCAGGAAGTAGTAGACATACTGCCTGCATTTCTTTTTGCCTTCCTCTTTCAAAACCCGGGGATTTCGTTGTCGCAGGCACTCGGGTTTCCTGGCGCACTTCGCTACCCTTATTCTTTTAGGGGCCTTTGCGAATGCCTGTGGTGGAATGAGTCACCATCCTGAGGGCCCTCTGGTGATCGAGACTCCCAATTTAGCTAGGTTGGTTATTTCTCAGAAAGGAGACATTTAACGGCCCTGGGACGAGCTTGTTTAAAATCTTCACAATTGTGCCAATATAATTTAAGGCTTAAATTCCTACACACACACACACCAACAGTCCAGAGCAGAAACAGTTCTTAAGCTGTTGAAATGTTACTTCAATGTATCACTCTGTAGGACTGTAGTAGAGAGAAGAGTTTTTAGTGATGGGCAACAACAAATGGTGACACACTGACACACAAGCACACACACACAAAATAGAATTAAAATGCCCAAATATGGGCATACACATCTCCAATTCTTCGCTGCACTGAGGTTATTCCAGAGTTGGACATTCTAGGCAAGTTTGTGTGTATGTTCAGAATTATTTCAGGCATGATATTTTTTTCTTAAATGTGATTTTTTTCATTTGAGGATTTGGATCAGTAAGAATTAGTGAATTTTGTCTATAAGAAATCATTCTACTTTGAAAAAAGTTGATATGCTGCAGATTGGAATTTAATATAATGTTGGTCTTCTATTTTTCATTTGTTCATGAAATTGTTTATTAATAAGTACTATGTGCAAGGCAGGATGCTAGCTGCTGGAAGAGGCCCAAAGGTAATTAAGATCCCTGTGAGATACAAAAATAATTATGATATAATCGGTGTCCCAGTGGAATTTTTAATGTCAGGAGCCTATAAATGATAAATATCAATAAGTCCAGAAATTTATTGTCACTTTGTAGAAAGATTTATGATTTTAACAGACTGAAGGAAATTATCACCTGACAAGTTCAGTGATGAACATGCTCTCCAGATTCTTTGGGGAATGTATAAAAAAATGAGACAAATGCTGATCTGATATCACCTCATTATCTCTACAGAAAGAAAACAAAAACCTTAGGGATCCTATGGTACACTCAAATATGCCTGGAGCTATAGTAACATTATAATAAAGCATTGCTTAAGCCTTTGGTGGAGTTATGCTTGTCTCAAAAGTGTTAATTGATCACCCTCTATACTTAACTGTAGCATTCTTAATATATGTTGTTAGTATGTATTTTATAATAACTATAACTAAGTTAAGTCACCAACAACTCAGCAAACCTATATCAAGTGACTATGTGAGCACTTATTCTAGGCAGGGCTGGTGAGAATACAAATATAAATGAAGACAGTCTATCTTCTCATGGACACATGACTTTTTGAAAGACTTTCTAAAAGAAAGGTAGGATCCATTTTTCACTGCCTTGGCCTCCATGTTTGGGAAGCTCTCCTTCCTCATCTCCACTTATTGTTTCTCAGGCTTTCTTGAAGAGTCAGCTAAAGTCCTAATTTCTGCAAAAATCCTTTCCCAGTCCTCCTTAATACCTTCCCTCAGATTACCTCCAATTTATCCTGTCTATATCTTTTCCTTCTTTAGACTGTGAGCTCCTTAGGAGTAGGAGAGGACCTTGTTTTGTTTTGTTTTTGCCCTCTTTTGTATTCCTGTCCTTAGCACAGTTCCTAGGCCATAATAATTGTTTAATAAATTCTAGTTGACTGCCCTGAATACAAAATAATTTCAAGAGGGAAAGTATTATTAACTGAGAGGATTTGGAAAAGCCTTGTGTATGAGATGGCATCTAAGTTGTGCTTTGAAGAAACCTGTCTCTGCGACAGAGATAAATATTGGAGGAAGTGTTTTCTAGAAATTAGATGACCAATTATATGGAGGTGAGAGTTGAACTATTTTATAGAATACAATTGCTAGTAGGTCAGTTTGTTTGGATTGGAGATGGCATAAAAAGGAATAAGATGAAAGAAAACTAGAAATATAAATGGGAACCATATTACAGAGGGCTGCAGATGCCAATCTAAAATTTTTACATTTTACTCTGAGACAATAAAGATGCATTTAAGGTTTTTATAGTAAGGGGTTGGCAGGTTCAGATGTTTTAGTAAATGTGTTGAGAATGGATTGAAGAAGGTAGAGACTGAAAGTGGTGGAGTACAATTAGGGAAACTATTGCAATAATCCAAGCAAAAAGTGCTGAAAGCTTGAATTAGGGCAGAGGCTATATGAAGGGAAAGCATGAATATGAGAGATGTTGGGGAAGAAGCAATAGCAAGAATAATCCACTGATTGGAATATGGAGAATTGAGGGAGAAGAAAGAGTCAAGGACAACCTCTAGGTCATGGACCTGAGTGACTGGAAGATAATAATGCTATCAATAGAGTCAGGAAAATTGAGGCATCATTATAGTTAAAAGTTAAAGTGGTAGGTCTGGAATCAGATGAAATGGGTTCAAATCTTATCTTTGCACATGACATCAACCTCTCTGCCTTATTTCTTTCACCTGCAAAAAGGAAGAGTTTGAATCAGATAGCCTTTAAATCTATAAAAGTGGAAAAGGTTTTGAAAGAGGGAAGAAACCAATGACATGTTAAAGTTTGAGATACATCTGATATGTCTGGCAGGCAACTGGTGATAAGGGATCAGAGTATTTAGGAATTCAAAAGATGTGGAGATAGACTTTGATAGTACTACCTAGTAATTGATGGAGTATAAAGTGAGGAAGAGAGAAAAATTAAAGATAAGCCTAAAGTTATAAACATAGAAGACCCAATAACTGATTGTGCAACAGGCAGAAATAGTAGCTAAAAATATGGATAGAATATCAGAGATAACCTAAAGGCAGGTGGAGATATACATCTAGAGCTCAAAAGTGGTTAGGACTAGAAAATAATAAATTTTTCAACCATTTGCTTAGGGTTAGCATAGCCACTGGACTGAATAAAATTGCCAAACAATATGCATAGAGAGAATCAGGCCAATTATAGACCCTTTGGGTTGGAAGGAACATAAGGAGCCAGTGAAGGAAACAGAAGAATATTTAGAGAGACAGAAACAGAACCAGTTAAAGTGTGTTATCTTCAAAGCTGAGGGAATAATAAAAATTGCTTATGTTAATTTTGCACATTAGAGTTTGCAAGGTTTTTTTTTTAATACAATTGTAAGGTATCTATTAGGAGTCAATGGTCAACATCATCAATGCTACAGAAAAGTCAAGGAGATTAAGGTCTGAAGCAATGCCATTAGATTTGGTGATTCTGAGGTTATTGGTGACTTCAGGGAGGGCAGTTTTTAGAAAATTTAAAGCCATTTGCTATGAGATTGAAGGGAAAGTAGATAGTAAATAAAGAAGTAGAAATACCAGGTAGAAAAAAAATTTTCATAAAGTTTGGAAGTAAAAGAGAAAAGAGAGATGGAATAATATAAATTTTAGTCTTTTTAAGGAAGACTTGAGCAACTTTATACACAGATGAGGGTGAGCCAGTGGCAAGGGAAGGATGGAAGATACTTGAGAGGAGATGACTGCTGGAGCATTGTCTTAGAGGCTCTGCCCCTACCCTATGATGGGAGAGAGGGATAAAGGATTAAGGGTGAAAGTAACAATAAAATCACATTTCTTCTGGCAGGCAGGATTGAGGCAAATGATGCTATATTTTAAAGAGGAAGAGAGATGGGAGAATTCACATTGGATAGTCTCGGTCTTAGTAAAGTAAGCTACTTTAAGCATGAGGAATTGATGGCCAGAGAAGAAAATAGGGGAAAAAAAAGATTTGGAATAATACTCTTAGGAATAAGATAGTAATTTGATAGGATACAGTAGAAAAATTATTGGAGCAAAGAAAAACTTAATGAGTTTATATGTCATGAATCTTAAGTGAAATCAGCTTGATTGACATTTTCTAGTGAAATTCAGTAGCCTTTAATTAAGACCAGAAAAATTGGATTATTGGAATCATCCAGGATGAAGATTTGGAGGTCAGAAATAGATGAGTACTATTGTCATAAATCACAATGAATTTAATTAAGAGTTATAGCTAGTCCAAACCCCTCTTGAGATATAGAGAGAGGTTAAATGATTTTATTCAAGGTCACAAAAGTAGTAAGTAGTTGAGCTGGGTTTCAAACCCAGGTCTCAGATACCAAATCTAGCTCCTTAGGAGGGCAAGAGTCTCAAATAACAGTTGATCAAAAACTAGACAGGCAGGGGCAGCTGGGTAGCTCAGTGGATTGAGAGCCAAGCCTAGAGACGGGAGGTCCTAGGTTCAAATCCGGCCTCAGACACTTCCCAGCTGTGTGACCTTGGGCAAGTCACTTGACCCCCATTGCCTACCCTTACCCACTCTTCCACCTGTAAGTCAATACACAGAAGTTAAGGGTTTAAAATTTAAAAAAAAGTAAAAAAAAAAAAAAAAAAAAAAAACTAGACAGGCAAACCAATGGGGGTTGTGTCCTTAATGCAATCCTGTATAATGGACAAAAAGAAGGTGTTGTAGTAAGAATAGTTGATAACAGTCAGTAAATGTTTATTAAGTACCTACTATATACCAGGCACTGTGTTAAGCACTGGGAATAAAAAGAAAAGGAAAAGGCAACAGCCCTGCTCTAAAGAAGCTCATAGTCTAATATGGGGGAACAACAGAGGAAAAAAAGATGTTATCATACAACCAAGCTATATACAGAATAATCTAGAAATGAACACCAGAAGGAAGGCAGTATTAGAGTATTAAGAGGGATTGAGAAAGGTTTCCTGTAGAAAGTGAGATTTTAAGTGGGACTTTAAGGAAGGCCAAAGAAAGGAGAGCTTCCTGAGGAACAAGAAGTCAGTGTCACTGAATAAAAAAGTACTTTGGGGGCAGGGGTATAAGATATAAGAAAGAGGGAGGGTATTTGGTTATGTGAGGGCTTTGGATACTAAACAGAGGAGTTTATATTTATTTGATTCTGGAGATGATAGGGAGCAACTAGTGTTTAAAATAGTGGTAGGAGAGTTGGGCATGACATAGTCAGACTAGTGCTTTGGCAAGATCTCTTTGTAAATTGTCTGTAGAATGGATTAGAATGCTGAATGACTTCTGGTAGGAAGACCAATCAGCAGGCTATTGAAATAGTCTAGAAATAAGGTAAAGAGGGCTTATACCTGGGTGGTGGCAATGTCAGGTCAGAAGGGGGTATTTGTGAGAGAAGTTATGAAGATGAAATCAACAGGTCTTGGTAACAAATTGGATATGGGAGATAAGAGAGTGAAGAGTAGAGGATGACACCTGGATTTCAATCTGGTTGCTTGAGAGAATGGTGGTACCCTCAACAGTACTAGAGAAGTTAGGGCATGGAAGAATTTGAAGAGGAAAGATAGTTCAGTTTTGAGATAATCCAATTTGGAAGTTATCAGAGACATAGGGCTGGATAAGTAGATTTGAAAATCATCAGCATAGAAATAATACTTGGATTCATGGAAACTGAGATCATTAAGTGAAATAGTATAGCAAGAGATAAGAAGGCCCAGGATGGAGTCAGTTGTTAGTTATTGTCCATAGTTAGCTGGCCTGACCTATATGAAGATATAATAAAGGAGCCTGAGGAAAGAGAACAGATAGACAGAAGGAGAAGCAGAGGAGAACAGTATCCTGGAAACCTAGCAAGAAGATAGTATCAAAGAGAAAAGAGAAATTGACAATATCAAAGGATGTCAAAAAGGATGAGGATTGAGAAAATATAATCATAGGATTTGGCAATCATCTGACTGTTAGTTAACTTTGGAGAGAACATTTTGGTTGAATGATGAGTTTGGAAGCTAATCCTAAGAGAATTAAGAGTAAAGGAAGTAAGGCACTTATTTCTCAAAGAGTTTAGCCCACAAAAAAGGAGGAGAGATTTGGGATGATGGCTGTTGGGGATGGATGGATCAGGTGAGATGTTTTTTGAGGATGGGGAAGATATGAACTTGTTTGTTAGGAAGCAACAAGTCTATAGGGGCAGATTGAAGATAAGAGACTAGGGATGATAGAGAGGACAATCTGCTGAAGAAGACAGAATAGAAAAAGGCTCACTTGTATATGCAAAAGGGTTGCCTTGCCCAGAGGGGTGACCTCATTATGTGAAAAAGGAATGAAAGAGGAGGTGGTAACAGAAGGCACCTAAGTGATATGAGATGAAGAAGAAGGAGTACTTGGTGTGTGGTCTCAATTTTTTTTTCAGTAAAATGTGAGGCAAGGTTCTTAACTGAAAGGAAAGGAGTAAGGAGAAACTTAGAATGTTTGAGGAGGAATGACAAAGTTTGGAAAAGCTTCTATAAAACCAGAGAGAAAGTGAAGGGAGATGTAAAAGGCCTGCCTAACAGCAATGGGGACTCAATTAAAGTTATTTTTAAAAAATTTAAGTGGACCCATTTACCAAGGTTTCATGATTTTCTCCAGTTTCATTTAGTAGCTTGTGTAAGATCAAAAAGCTGCTGGGAAGAACATAATACTGATCAGTGCAAGATTGGTGATATATTAAGAAAATAAAGTGATGGGGTGGAATTGAATGGATAGACAGTCCAAGAGCTTGGTATAATACAGTATATTATTTTATTATTTTTTAGAATATTTTAAAAACAGAAAAAGCTGGCCAGTGTATTGTGTGGTTTCTCTGTGGAAGGTTTACTGAAAAACAAAGACAAGAATTACACAGACTGAGAAGGTGTGGAGGGATTGATTCATTTGAGAGAACACCTTTACTAATAAGACCATAGATCCTTCAAAGCATCAGAGCTAAAAGGTACTAAGAAATTCCTTTAATGCCTTAAGAACTGTACTGGGATTGCTAGCCTTTTAAATTTTTAACCACTAAAATACTAATAAAGTGAAGTGTTCTAGAGCTTCAAAAATTGTATTTTTTTTTCAGGAATCTGTTTCTGAGTGGCCCAAATCCTTAGTTGTTTTTTTTTCCTGTCCTATACCATGTCATCAAATGCGCCCTTACTTGATGAATCTCAAATTTCCATTGTTTATAGTGGAAATCATCAGAGTATTTGCTTCAGGGTGATATTTTCTTGATATAGGGAAGTCTTAGAAAGATAGTATTTTTAGGAGGATGAACGTGAAGTGAGAAGATGCAATATATGTAAGCAACAGGACCATAAATGCAACAGAACATGTCTTGTGAATGAATCTTGTGAACTTTCTAGTTGGGGTTACCAAACCTTTTGTGTTATGATACCATATACCATGTATACAGGTTTTCCCTACTATCCCCTTCACCAAAGAAAGTATTCAGAATAATAGTTTTTAGATCATTTGTAAAAATTATCTTAGTTGTTAGCACTCTAAATGTGAAATACACATGTGGACATACTACCACCGGAACTAAATCATGTTAACATGACATTCTTTCAGTGAAACCAAGAGAAAAGGAAGCTGCAGTCAAATTGAAGGATGGCTCACAGGTTCTCTTTGGAGAGGAAGATAAAGAATCTGGCAAAGTTGGTTCTATCTGGTGACCAAAGACAATAAGAAACATCATTTCATAGTACATTTGAATACTGTGGCATTCATAAGTATTTGCAAAAACATCACCATGAAGATAATTACACCTTATATGCCAGCATCTCTTACAGAGGATAGAGAAGCAGGTAGAGAAAATCCTATGAAGAATTTGTTAAGACCTTACAAATTAAATAAGAACATAACATACTAGGTGACTTTAACACAAAAGGTGAACATAGAGCAAGATGATGAAAATTATGTTGGAAAATATGTTCAGAAGTGCAAAACAATATAGGTCAAAGCTTGTGGATTACACAAAAGCTTCATGCCTATATCACATGAATACTTTTTTTGAGAAAAGATTCAAAAGTAGCTAGACATGCTGACAACAATGTGACAAAAAAATACCAATTATATTTTGAGAGAAAACAACTCACTACTGATATGAGATTTACTCCCAAATCAACTGACTGAGTGAAGTTATACTACAGACTTATTAGGGACAAAGGTCAATGTTGATA
The DNA here is from genome assembly GCF_016433145.1 of Gracilinanus agilis. Lineage (NCBI taxonomy): Eukaryota > Metazoa > Chordata > Mammalia > Didelphimorphia > Didelphidae > Gracilinanus > Gracilinanus agilis. Next base: position 430,631,354 of record NC_058131.1, on the reverse strand, counting down.
CAAAACTAAAAGAAAAATACAAATGCAAAAAGATATGTATAATTAAAATAATTCTATTCTGAACAAGCTATTGACAGAAAAAGGTGGAAAATGGATTGAGTAATGGGTAGGGACACCAATTGTGAGCATTTCTCAAAGAAGTTGAATGGAAATTAGTTGTAATAAGGAAATCTTAAAGAGTGCAGATACCACCTCAAACAGAAAATACTTGATCTTGCAAATCAACATATATGGTCACCGAGGGCAGCACTGCATAGACTACAGATTCATTTGTAAAATCTCAATCAGGAGGAAAGTGGAAGATGTGAGTAATATCTCTTTTAAAGCAAAAGTTTAGAGAAAACCTGATGAGAGACCCAACTAAACAAAATAATACTGAGGGCATTTAAGAATAAAATTGAGAGGCTAACAGATAAAAAATGGAAATGATCTTTTAGAGTTTTTATTTTAAAAATTTTCATTATCAGAGTAAAGTCACTACATTTACATTCTAACATTACAGTTGTGTATAGTATGAGAAAGTTGAAACAGTAGTTAAGACAATAAAGATGAAAAAGGTAGATGGATTAGGCCAAATATACACAGAGGAGATCTACCCTGGAAGTAAGACAATTTTGAATGATGTTAAGGGGTGATTTCTCAAAGTATCTGAAAAAGGGGAAAGACAAAAGATGTGGGGAGAAAAGTATTACCCTCCAAAAAAGGCAACCAGGAGAATAAAAAAAGCAATTCTGTCCAGTCTCTATTAAATTTTACATCAATAATCTATAATAAGGGGGGCAGCTGGGTAGCTCAATGGATTGAGAGCCAGGCCTAGAGATGGGAGGTCCTAGGTTCAAATCTGGCCTCAGACATTTCCCAGCTGTGTGACCCTGGGAAAGTCACTTGACCCCCATTACCTAGTCCTTACCACTCTTCTGCCTTGGAGCCAATTACACAGTATTGACTCCAGGATGGAAGGTAAGGTTTTAAAAATAATAATGCAATAGGGCAGTGATGGCAAACCTTTTAAAGACCATGCACCCCATCTTCCTGTCTCCCCCCCTTATCCCACACAGGGGAAGGAGAAAGCATTTCCATTGGGCTGCTGAAGGTAAGGGTTTTTTAAAAAAAATAATAATCTATAATAAGCCTGGAGTGCTTTTAATTTTAAATTACATTTTAATTTTATTTTTAAGTGAACATATACCTCCTCTCTTTCCCATTTCTCTTTCCTTATCCCTCATTGAAAAAGCAAGAAAAACCCAAACCTCTCTCATTGAAAAAGCAAGAAAAACCCAAACCTCTATTATGAACATGTATTATCAAGCAAAACAAATTCCTACATTGGCTATGTCTAAAAAAAAAATCTTTTTCTTTACTCCAAGTATATCATCTCTATTAGAAAGAGGGTAGCATAATTCATCATGAGACCTCTGGCATTATGGTTGGTCATTGTGTTAATCAGAGCACCCAAAGTTGTTCTCAAAAGTTATTCTCAATGAAATTTTTTTTCAAAGTTGTTTTTCTTAAAATATTGTTATTGTATGAGTTATTTTCCTAGTTCTGTCCACCTCACTCAGAACTACTCCATTCCATCTTCAGCTTTCTCTGAAACGGTCACCTTCATTATTTCTTATATTGCAATAGTTTTCCATCCCATTCATATATGATAACTACTTTTTTTCATTCCCCATTTAACAGGTATCTCCTCAGTTTCCAATTCTTGGCCACTATAAAAGTGCTCTAAATAGCTTTTTAAAAGTATTATATGGATTCTTTTCTTCTTTCTATGGTAGTTATGGTATCACTGGGTCAAAGAGTATATACAGTTTAATAGCTTTTTGGGCATTATTCCAATTTGCTTTCCAAAATGGCCTAACCAGTTCATAATTCGACCAACAATGCATTTATTAATGTATCTCTTTTCTCTGAGCCCCTCCTCCATTTGCCTTTTCTTTCTCACCTTTGTCAGTCTGATGGTTAGTTATGAGGTAAAATCTCAGAGTTGTTTTATTTCTGATTAATAATAATTTAAAGTATTTTTTAAATGGCTATTAATAGATTTCTTCCTCTGAAAACCTCTCTTTTTTTAATCAGTACTAAATTGTGTTGATGATTACTACTTTGTAGTATAGTTTGAAATCTGGTACTGATAGGCCCTCCTCTTCCCTACTTTTTTTTTATTAATTCACTTGAAATTCTTGAGCTTTTATTTTTCCAGATGAACTTTATTATTTTTTCTAATTTTATAACATAATCCTTTGATAGTTTAATTCATATGGTACTAAATAAATTAAGTTAGTGTTATCATTTTGATTATATTGGTTCAGCCTACCCATGAGCAAAGACTATTTCTCAAATTATTTAGATTTGGCTTTATTTGTATAAAGAGTATTTTGTAGTTGTGTTCATATATTTCATATGTATATCTGCACGTAGATTATATTTAGTGTTATTTTAAATGAAATTTCTTTTAATAGTTCTTCCTGCTGGATTTTTTTAGTCATATACAATAATGTTAATGTCTTATGTGGGTTTATTTTATATCCTGTAAATTTTCTAAAGCTTTTAATTGTTTCAGTTAGTTTTTTTGTTGAATGTGTAGGCTTTTCTAAGTAAGCTATTATATCATATGCAGAAGATGATCATTTTATTTCCTTTTTGACTATGTTTATTTTGGATTTGTTTCCATTTATTTTTCTTGTCATCTATAGCTAACAATATTATTATCCTTATATTGAAGAATAATTATGTTAACCAAGACAGCTAGGTGTCATAGTGAATATAGCTATTGACTTGTAGTCAGGAAGACCTGAGTTCAAATCCTACTGCAGACCAATATGTATGAGCCGTATGATCCTGGGCAAGTCACTTAACAACTCTGTTTGTCTCTGTTTCCTTATCTATAAAATGGAGATAATAATGACCTCTGCCTCCCAGGATTTTTGAGGATCAAATGAGATATATGTAGGATGCTTTTCAAACCTTAAGGAATTATATGTTAGCTATTATTAATAATAATAATAATAATAGACAACCTTGCCCTTATCCCCATTACAGATGTGGTTCTTGGTTTTAGAAATAAACATGTATTGTATTAAGTAAATATCTATCCCTATGTTTTTTCATGTTTTTAACAGGCATGGGTATTGTATCTTATCAAAAGTATTTTTCTGTATACTGATATAATCATGATTTTTGTTGTTTTTCTTATTGATATGGTCAAACATTTAATATTTTACCTAATAGTGAACTACTGGTCATTAGTCACATCAGTTTTCCATTCAACTTAATTCAATAGACATTAACTGTCTAATATGTACAAGGCACTGCAGATACAAAAATTTTTTTAATAGTTCCTGACCTCAAAGAGCTTACATTTTACCAGGGAATACCACATATATCCAGATAAGTAAAAGGAAGATAATTTGAAAATGGAAAGAGCACAAACAATTTGGGTGATCATGACTTCATGGAAACAACACTTGAACTGATCTTTGAAAGACTTCTGAGAGGTAGAAATGAAAAGGGAGTATGTATTTCAGGCATATGGGGTAGTATATGCAAATGGACAGGTAAGAGAGTAAGATAAAATGTTGATTTCACAGGAAGAGATAATAATCTTGTTTAGCTGGAGAATAAAATGTGTGAAAGGGAAAAATTAGAAATAATTCCAGAAAGGTAAAATGAAGCCAGATTATGGTTAGTAATCTAAGAATCCATAATTTAAAAGCTAAGGGAAGGGGCAAATAGGTAGTTCAGTGGATAGAGAGCTAGGCCTGAGAGAAGGAGATCCTGGATTCAAATCTAGATGTAGCCACTTCCTAGCGGTGTGACCTTGGACAAGTTGCTTAACCCCAATTGCTTACTGTTTTTCTGTCTTGGAAATAATACTTTATATTGATTCTTAGACAAAAGGTAAGGGGTAAAAAAAGAAAATCTAAAGGGAGAAACCACTAATCAAAACTATTATTTTCTAGTTAGGCATCATGATTCAAGTATCAGAATCTCCCACTTAGATATAAAGGCCAGGGGAGTCTGGGAGGCTTTTAATACTAGATTGTGGAATTGATATGAAGGCTAGTGAGGAAACATGCTATTTACCTCCTGATGGGTAGTGATAAGATGACCACATGTTTATAATGGATTTTGTTTTTCTTCTCAATTGAAGGGGGTGGTTTGATGTTGAAGGGAGATAAGGTAGAAAATTTTTGCTAATTGAAAAAATGAAATGTAATATTTTAAAAAGGTAGCTATAAAAAAAAGTATAGATGAGACAGTCTTATAATAGGCACATACCTTTCTGAGAGACACTTTGTAAATAAGGTTGAATTCATTTTACTCTATTAGAGCCCTGTGAAAAGGTTCTCAGTACAAGACTTTTCTTTTTTTTTTTCCTAGGTAGGGGTTACAGGTGTAATTGTTAGTACCCTTCACACCACATTCTCCTCTCTTGACATTATATGTAGTTGCAAAGGACCCAGAGACCAGAGTCAAGCATGAGGAAGCAGGGAAGGAGTGTGTGTCTTCAAGGTTTTAAGTAGACTGTAACATTATCATTAATGTTATTTGATAATATCATCAAAGAGGCAGCTAGATGTCTTAGCCAGAGGGCTGGACCTAGAGTCAGAAGAGCTGAGTTCAAATCCAGTGTTAGACATTGTGTGTTTTGTGTGTTTCCCTGGGCAAATTGCTTAACCTTTGCCTTTGGAGAAGAAAATGGCAAACCTCTCTGGTGTTCTTGCCAAGAAAATCCCATGGCCAGTATTGGTATGTCCATGGAGTCACAAAAAAATAGGTCATAACTGAACATCACGATTCCTTGACTTTATAAAAAGTACTGTAAAATACATATCACAAAGAATACAAAATACATTTATTAAACTACTTTGATAAGGACCATGAGAGGTGAAATATAAAGTTTAGATCTGATGCAGTTCAAGTATTTATCATCTACTTGCACAGTATATAAAACAGTTTGCTGGGCACCAGGGATATAAAGATTTAAAAACAACAAAAAACTCAGTCTCCACCCTCAAGTAACCTACTTTCCACTAGCAATATATAACAAATAGTTAATATAAAGTATATGTAATATAAACGATACAAATAATTTTGGGAGTGGGGAGGTAGAGGACACCAAAAGTAGGGGATATGAAGAAGGGCCTCATCTACCTGGTGGCACCTCAGCTGAACCTTGAAAGGTGATAGAGATTCTAAGAGATCAGGAAGGGTAGCATTCCAGTTGTGAAAAAAAGCTCATGCAGAGGTACAGAGGTAGGAGGTGGAATATCAAGTACAGGGAACAATTAGGCCAGTTTGGCCAGAATGTAATATTTCTATACTGATGTGAAATTCAGAAACCAATTAGCTGACTATTGGAATAGTCTAAGCCAGCAGTGATAAGAACCTGAACAAGAATAGCAAGCACATGAATGGAGAGAGACAGATGCCAAAGATGTTGTAGTCTCATACCCTATTGTAGTGATGATGAACCTATGGCACATGTATCAAAGATGACACAGAGCACTCTATGTGGGCCAATGTGTTAGTGGAAATTTAGGGTTCATTTGAGCATTAAATATTTAGATATATGACATAAACTTCCTGTGGACGTTTAGGGGACTTTGAAACTACATTTCCCATGATTCAATGGGTTTCCTGCCTTGTGTGGTGACGTGAGCCAACGTAAAGCATAGCATAAATAGAGAGGACTTGATTGGGATACTCTTTGTTGGTTTGAGACAGCCAAGTGGGAGAAGGTAATGGCAGCAATTTGAATTAGATCTTAGCAGGCGCGTGGTCTTCTTAAATTTACCAACATGACTTTAAATAAAATATTAATACTTCTATTTATACCCATCTATATCAATTTTAATCGTAACACCACCCTCCTCCCAGTTAGTTACTAGAAAGGCAGAGTGGGCAGTGCTGCTCCCTTCCCCCTCTCCACTGTGCCTGACATTTTTTCATATCCCCACCCTTCTGCCAATAGGAGTACAATAGAAGGTGAGGTGGGCAGCTCACAGGTGACAGAGCTGGAGGGGAGCAGAGCCCATGGACCACTCCCCACCCCATCTTTATACTTGCTGAGGATGTTCCTCACTTCACCTGCCCATCTGCTCAGCAGCCCAATGGAAATGCTTTCTCCTTCCCCTGTGTGGGATAAGGGGGGGAGGCAGGAAGATGGGGTGCATGGTCTTTAAAAGGTTTGCCATCACTGCCCTATTGCATTATTATTATTTTTTTTAAAACCTTACCTTCCATCTTGGAGTCAATACTGTGTATTGGCTCCAAGGCAGAAGAGCGGTAAGGGCTAGGCAATGGGGGTTAAGTGACTTGTCCTGTCACACAGCTGGGAAATGTCTGAGGCCAGATTTGAACCTAGGACCTCCTGTCTCTAGACCTGGCTCTCAATCCACTGAACCACCCAGCTGTCAGAGAACAATTTGGGATTGTAGAAGGAGATGTACTATTTTCCCAAAACTCCAGCACATATAACTTTTCAATTGTGGGCCTTGCTGTTTTTAAAAAATATTGTTTCCCCATGAGATATAAATAATAATGGACTAACTCAAAGGATTGTCCATCCAACTGCAATTGACATCTGAAAAATAAATATTCTCTTTCCAATTGGTTTTTTCTTATGAGGATTGTTAGTATAGGACTTCTAGTAGAATGACCATGACTGTGAATAACAGAGAGGAAACCTACATTTGTCCAAATGCTTTCTTACCATAGCTCTAATTAGCAGCTATAGAAACTAAACTTGAAATATGCATCATAGATAAAATAAGTCCTCAATAAAAAAAAAAGAACTGTTTATTCACAAAGAAACAGCCATGCTTCCTCCCATCCCTACAATATATGTAGATAGGCAATCCTTTACCCTTCTCAAAATGCCACTTATTGATCTAGAAAGGCTTTCCTTTGTTGTTTTGGTTCAGACCTGTGATTTTATCAAATGGGAAACTCTCAGGGTGGAAATTCCTTCCATTGATGTACAATGTCAATTTCTGGTAGCTTTATCAAGTTGTTTGCTTATGATCACATTTACAGTATTTGACAGATAGGACTCAATCTTCTCTCAACTTCTCTATTCTGCTTGGTTTTCCTATTTCACTGCTCCTCAGTTTCCTTTGCTGGTTCTTCATTTCATATTTATTAATATGTGAGTACCCCAAACTGAGCCCTCTTTTTGCTTTATACGATTTCACTTGGTAATCTCATCAGCTCCCATGCAATTTTTTTTTCTCTATGCAGATTTCCAGTTCTATATATCCAACACTAGGTCTCTCTCCTGAAGTAGCCACTAATCTCTGTTTCTTACAGTTTGGAAATTATAATTCAGCATGACCCAAATAGAACTTATTACCTTCCCCCACAAACCCTTCCAAACTTTTGATTGAGGAAGCTATTATTCAATTACTTAAGTTCCCAATGTCATCCTTGGCACTTCACTCACCCAAACATTTCAGTACCAAATCTTGTCCTTTCAAAACATCTTTTTTCAAAAGATCTTCTTTTCTGCTCTCATACAACTACAATTCTAGTCTTATAACTTCTGAACTACTGCTAAAAGTCTCCATGCTTCAAGTATTCCTCCTATCTAATCCACCTTCCATTTTGGCACCAATTTGATTTTTCTTACAGCTCTGCCCACAATGCCATTCTCATTCTAGTGGTGCCCTATTTTCTCCCTATAAACTCCTCTTTAATATTTAAAGCTCTTCATAATCTTGCTTTTAACTACCTTTGCAGTATTCTCTCCTTTACTTCCCTCCACCTATCCAGCTACAGTGGCCCACTTGCTGTTAATTCTGGTGCTACAAGCTCATCTCTTTTGCATTGCCTGTCCTCATTCCTGGAATGCTTTGCCCTTTCACCTCGGACTGTTTCCCCAGTTTCATGAGTCAGCTCAAATCCCACCTTCTGCATTTTCTCTTTTCCCATCACTATATAGTGACTTCCCTTTGGAATTACTTTCTATTTACACTGTATTAATCTGTATGTATATAGATATTTGCATGTTATTCTCCCCAACTCCTCCCCCCATTCGAATGTGGGCTTTTTAAGGGTGGAGACCATGGTTCCCCTCCCCCCTTTCATGGTAAATCTAGCGCTTGATACAAAAATACTTGTTAACTGACTGCTAAGTGTATTATTAATGCTTGTGAAACAGTGACCAGTCGTGATTCCAGAGGATCCATGATGCATGCCGCCCACCTCTGACAGAGAGGTACAAGCTTAGGAGGCTGCTTTTCTTTCTTATTCCAATGGGAGGCGGTGAACAGGTTAAGTGAGAAGCGGGGAAGGAGAGCAAGAAAATACATTTTGGTGACTGAGGAGGCTAAGACAACACCCGTGGGGAGCGGGGATGAGAAGTAATGAGGTACTGGATGGGGCGGCTTCCTGGTCTGGAGGCAGGATGAAGCAGGCCCACCTATCCTGGCCCCTCCGGCGCCTCTCCCCGGGGTCTCCCGCCGCTGCGTCCTAGTTTTTCGTTTCGCATTCTCAGACCCGAATTCTCATTCAGGCCGACTTTCTCCCGGTCACGGACCCCTCTGCCTTTTGACAAATCATTCGAGCCTGATAGGATCCATTCTGGCTTTAAAGGCCCCAATAGAAAGACCTGAGGCCAGGTGACAGTTTCCTAATCCACTGCATCGTCACCCTTGGCCACACCTACTGCTCTCTCCTGGGCCCGGCCCACCTTCCTTCTCTTGGTCCCTCTCTGCTTGCGGTTCCGAACCGGGTGGGCTCTGGAGGTTTCCGGTCCTGCGTGCGCCGCGTCCCCTCCCCGCCCTGCCGGTGTTGCCATGGTAGTGGGTGGTGGGGCAGGCGGGCAGGGCGAGGCCGCGTCCCCGCGGCCGGGCTGAGGCTGGGGCTGCGGCTGCGACTGCTCGGAGCCAGGCCTGTGGGGCCGCAGGATGGGCTGAGGCGGCGGCGGCAGCTGCCCTGACCAGGTCAACGTCGGGGCAGAGCGGAGGGGGCTGTTGCAGCCGGACCGGGACCGGGCAGGGCCTGGGAACCGCGGGTTTGATGAGGGGGATGGAGGATTGAGGCGTTATGGGAGCTAGGTAATAGGAAATCATTTTAGCTGAGTACAGTGGGGAAGCCTCAAGGTAGAGGTCTTTGGGCGACGAGGTCACTCAAGCCCGTGAGGGCACTTGAGGCCTCTGGGAACTTCATGGGGGAGGGTCTGAGTGAGGGTCGGGGCAGAATGGAAGAGTCCTGCCCTGGGCAAACCACCGTGGAGGTTGATGAGGAAGTGAGACCTGTGGGGGTAGGTGATGCCGGGAATCTGGGGGGGGAGAGAGAGAGAGACTGTTGAAGAGAGGTGATGCCTTTTATGTTGGGTAGAGTGAGACCTGCCCGAGGGCAGAGGCGGAGAAATTGAGACCAAACGGCATGTGCTGGGAGAGGGGGCGGGAAGGGTTGGGTTGGGAGTGGTGGGGAGGGGTTTGGCTTGAGGCCCACATTGGAGCTTTCAGGATTGGGGAAGTTCTTATAGATAGAAGGTTAGAGATTATGTGGGAATCCTAGGTTTGATAGGAGAGGGCCTCTGACTGTCCTATGTTTGATTGAGAAAGGACTGAGGTGCCATAAAGTCCCATTAAACACGTTTAAATATATTATATCTGAAGTTTTCTGGGATCCCGAAGTTTGATGAGTGTGATTGAAGCCATATGAAAAGTATAGTTAGAAATTATGGGGATAAAATCACAAGGTTTTGAGAAGAGCTTGATGTAAGACCCCTAAAGAAAGGCAGAAACTATGTAGTGGAGGAGGGAACCATGTCAATTTCTTTTACCATTCTATTTGGGACCAGATGTTCGAAGATTTCTAAATATTCGAGATCCTTTGTTTTCTATAGGAATAACTTCTGGTGCAAATGGATTTGTTCTAGAAATAGATTTGTAGCCTGGAACAAATACAAGCATAAACATTTTATTTTTTTTCCCTTTATTTCCATGAAGAACTAGAAACCAGTCTTGAAAATGGAGATGTATGAAACCCTTGGAAAAGTGGGAGAGGGAAGTTATGGAACAGTCATGAAGTGTAAACATAAGGATACTGGGCAGATAGTGGCCATTAAGATATTTTATGAAAAACCGGAAAAATCTGTCAACAAAATTGCAATGAGAGAAATAAAGTTTCTTAAGGTTTGATTCTTTTGCCTTAATTGCTATGTAAGTGGAGAGAAAGTGGCTAGGTAATAAAAATTGTTTCCTTATTGGGATATTTTGTTACATTATATATTGTTATATATATATATGCATACAAGTAGAAAAAGGTGTCTTTTCATGTCAGTTTTATTACTTGCCATTATTATTTATGGAAATAAAAACTATAGAGAAGTTGTGAAAAGTATTTTGAAATTACTACACATAATATGCATGTATAAAAATTCAGGTTTTTTAAAGCTCTATTTTATGAATTACTCAGATTAACCAATTGAAAGTACACAATCCTTTTCTACCAAAACCGGAAGATTCCCTTATCTTCAGGAATGTGCAGTTAAAAGGAGACATTTAAATAGATAACAATTCCGGTTAATAAAGTGCAAGAGCCAAATGAAGGGGTTCTTAGGAGTCCTGTGGTTTGAGGTGATTTGAGAAAGGTTCAATTAGAATTTGAGTTGGACCTTACAGTTTGGGTAGGATTTAGATAATTAAGAGAAGGGTAGGTATTTCTGGACAGGATAACTGCAAAGGAGAAGGATGGGGAGGTAGAAATATAAAGAGAGTAGATCATTTTGTGCAAATAATAAAAAAATAGGGTCGGAGAGTTAGACTGAGGTCAGATTACATAGGATCTTGAAATTTTGAATAGGAGGGAACTAGAGACTGCCCTGGAAAAATTTAACCAGACTTGATGGCTGCCAAATATAATTATATGCAGTTCTTAAATTTTTTGAAAGTGCTTTAAATTCTTTTATGTAGTATGTCACTATTCCCATTTTAGAGAAGAGAAAACAGATTTATTTAAATGACTTTCCCCAAGACCCCCAAATTTACTGCTCCAAAGCCTGAGTTACTGGGAGAATTGTGGCATCATTACTATCTAGGGACAGCTAGTTTGAAGGGGAATATGAGTTTAATTTTATCCAGTTTTGAAGTGGGAGGAAATGAAAATTTGGATACAAATGCAGATCCACATAGAAATGATCTTTGAAATTAGAAAATTAAATGAAATCTGAAGAAAAGGATTAGATGAAAGAAGAGCATAAATGTTTTATATGAGTCATCACATGTAATGATTTGAACTGATGTTTATGATACTTATGCATATATTTAATTTATTAGAATGTTAAATGGAGGGCAAAACAAAACTCTTGTTTAGATGATAGTGCTTTTATTTTTTTAAACATTTGAAAACACCAATTGTCTCAAGTTATTTTAATCTGAGCTGTAAACAGAACATAATGATCACTGCCTTTGGGGGAGGTATTTTTTTTTTAATAACAAAAAAAAAATTTTGCCTCTTGTGAATCTACATTGTTGTTATCCAGTTATTTTTTTCAACCATTTCTCATTCTTCATAACCCCATTTGTGGTCTTCTTGGCAGATATTGGAGTGGTTTGTCATGCTCTTCTTCAGCATGTGGATCTTCATTAGATATGTATGACCAATTCAGTTTGTAAGAAGAAGGGTATATGTATTTGTGTCTTTAAATAAATGATTTATTTTATACAATGAAAAGGGGAATCAAGTTGGCATGATGAGAATACATGAGGCACCACAAAGTGTTGGCCTTGGAGTCTGGAAGATTTAGATTCAGATCCCATAATTGAAACTAACTGTATGACCCTAGGCAAGTCACTTAATCTTTGTGATTTTAAGGCTTCTTTAATAAGTCCTCTTATGAAGCCATCCAGCAGCTCCATGAAGATTCCTAGTGGGTAGGACACTTAGAAAGGGGAACCAAGGACTGAGTGAAAATGGATTACGGGTTAAGGACTAATGGAAAGAGAACATAAGGTGAGAATAAAGACACAGACTTAGAAAGTTCTGGCATAAGGTAGTCAGACATCAAGCAAGCTCTGGTGGGCAAGAACTTCCATGGTTAGGAGCTATGATGGTCAAGAACTTCCACAGTTCAGAGCTTCATCCCCAACTGCCATATAGCTACTTTTATTGGGGTTACAACAGTATAGGGGGGAAGGGGAGACCCAAGTGGTCGGATACATTCACATTATGAGGTAATCATCAGGAGATACAAACTACCTGATTCTAAAACAATACCCAGATTAGGAGTTCTATATGGCCTAAGGCATCTACTGTTGTTTGATCAAATGTTTATTGATTATTGTAAGTAAAATAAGGAGACTGAGATAACTGACCAGTCTTCCAGAGTGTAGTCTTAGGGAAGGGCTAGGAATTTGGCAAGGTTGAGGTTCAATTTAACTCAAGGTTACAGAAATCAATCATAAGCAATACAAGAGTCAGTTTTTGAGCACTCTTAAAATAATATCACAATGCATACCTGGATTGTTACATCTTACATGAAGAAATCACAAGTTCTTCACATTTTTTAAGACCACTTTTGTAATCTTAATATGTGCTAATTCAAAACTGTGTGTGCTCTTAGAGAAAATCACCCATATTACTATTATACTTAGGTAGAAATGGAACTCTTCCCAAAGAAAATGCTGTTTTCTGTCTTGGTTTGGCTTTGGAGTAGTGCAGCTGGTTATTTTTTCTGTTTAATCATTTGGAAAAAATGACTGATTTGTTACAAGATTCTGAAGACATTTGTGATGATGTATATTAATGTCATGATTATTAATAAAAGTATTTTGAGACACCTCAAATGTGTTATCTCTGATTTGCTTATTTCTAGCATAACTTTAGAACTAAACCTAATTATGGTGAAGAGATGTAATAACTTTTAAAAAAACTATTAAACATCACTAGGAAGTGTGTTTCTAAGGAATGCAGCTGCCATCTGCAGAAAAAAATAGTAGTGAAATTAGGATTAAAAATAAAGTTGAGTAATGTCAGTTTGATTTCATCTTAATGTTTAGAGAAAATTTGACCACTTGTTCTGCATAACCTACTTGTAGTATATGTACTCTTTTAAAACATCCCTGTTTTCAATACCTTTGTCTTTTATACAGTGGTCCAAAAGTGTGAGTGCAATTTAAAACCGCACTCAGATTTTTGGGCCACCCAATACAATAAAAATAGAACTGAAAATGAATACTCCTCTTTCAATTTAGTGGTTTGTGTTACAATTATCAGAAATGATTATGCTTTTACCTGCAATTCTCATGTTGCTAGATCTGGGAAATTGAGATAAGAATTTTTAAAAAAAACTTTAAAGAAAGTTTTGCAATGTTTACCTTTTAGTCACATAAAAAAAACTGAAAAGATGAAATTGCATGACACCCTACCTGCCTCTTAGAATAAATGGAAATATTTTGCCATGAAATGTTTAATAATCTAATAAACATAACATTAAAATGAGTTTGGTGAAATTGAGAAAGAATGTTAACATATAATAATTTTTCTTTCTTTGCAAAATTGGCAGTTCAAGTTTCTGTAATTTAGGGTTTATAGGTAATTTGGTAATTAGATTAAAAGCCTGTCAAAAAAGAGGCTTGCCATATTTTAATGCAAAAAAGCTAAGACATTTGATGCAGTATACAAGTTTTCTTTTATTAGGGAAATTGATGATTAATCTTAGTATTTTTTACCTCAAGAGTAAGTCCTTGAGTATGTGAGGTGAGTTGAAATCTGCTGTTATCTTGGATGACAAGTATTAAATGGATTAATCTTATTTTTGCTTTCTAAACAGAGATTTGAAAGAGAACATCTTTTGATGCTGAAAAAATTTAATGTTGAAAATGTAATAATTTTAAGAAATCTTGGTACAAAATCAAAATTATTCTAATCATAAGGAAGTATTTTGTGTATTTAGTTGAATAATGTGGACATATGGGAAGAGTTCTACCCATAGGTAGCATTACAAATTCCCATTAAATTTCTAATGATATATTTAAATTATGCCCACATATCTAAAGTAAAAATATCTTATGAGGAGTTTTTAGGCATCTTAAAATAATTTTCTTGAATTTGGTTAATCAGATAAATAACCAATACTTCTATTTTTTTTTTAGTGTTCAGGACATAGTGTCTTGGTGAGGTTAGAATAACTATTGGTTCTGAGACATATAAACCCCAAACTTAGTTACTTTTTTCTGTAACCCCTACCATATGTCATAGAAATCAATTTAAAATTGTAAGCTCTGCTGATATAACTTATTTACTACCATTTAGTAAAGATATTGATTGTATTGTGCTATAAGTGGAATTTGTTGTTAGTAATACTCTAGCATTTTACCAAATATCAACATGAGCTAACTTCTGTGGTCATATTGGAATAAGCAGGCCTGAAAAACTGAAGCATTGTGTTGGCATGGAGGTATTGCCTTCAGTTAAAGAAGATCCTTCAGAGACCCAAATTCCCTTAACTTATGACTTAAGTTGAAATAGTAGAGGAAATATAATTTAACCTCAATTCAAAATTAAATAGGTCTTGTATATGAGTCATGGTGCTTGGAATAATTTTTGAAAACCTCTTTTTTCTTTTGTTAATAGCAATTTCGTCATGAAAACCTGGTCAATCTGATTGAAGTATTTAGGCAGAAAAAGAAAATTCATTTGGTATTTGAATTTATTGATCACACAGTTTTAGATGAGTTACAGCATTATTGTCATGGACTTGAGAGTAAACGACTAAGAAAATACCTCTTCCAGATCCTTCGAGCAATTGAATATCTTCACAACAACAATGTAAGTACTTCATAGTAAGCTGACATATTTTAGGATTACTTTAAACTTCATCATGCTATTTAAATGGTTATTTGTCATTAAGTTGCTAGTATTTACTTTAATAATAATAATAATAATAATAATAATAGTAATAAATGACTGTGGAAGTGCTAGTGGGAACCAGATACAGATAAGCAGATTATAATCAAGGACCTTACATTTGGGAATCTATAACATATACCCAAGACAAAAGACCAACACAATTAACTTTAAGAATTAAGAAAAGGAAGTGAAAATTGAGAGCCTTTATGGGTTCAATAAGAACAGGCCATGACTAACATTTCGTTTTTTTTGACAGACTTTACTAGACTAGGTCAGGAGAATGTCTGGATTTTAGCAAGGCATATGAGAAGCTATCCTTGAGGACAAAATGGAAAGATGTGAGGTAGATATAATCAAGTTAGATGGAATTGTAACTGATCAAATGAAGGAACCAGAAAAAAATGTATTGAGAAATAAATGTCATCATGGAGGATGGTGTCTAGTGGAGTGTACTAGAGACAAGTAGATCCTTAGATCTATGTGCTTCAATCTCTTTTTATCAATGACTTTGTTAGGACAGATAGGTATATAAGATACTTATAGAATCTCTAGATAATATAAAACTGAGATTATTTGCTAAAATGTCATTTGATAGAATTGGGATTCAAAAAGATCTAAGTAGTATATCTGATAATATAAAAGTGATAATATATCAACCTCAATTCAATATCATTTAGGTTATTTATAAGTTATTTTGCTTGAAATAATCTCTGAAAACCTTTTTTCTCTAAAAAAAGAAATCAAACCGAAGAGGGCAGAAAAGAGAGTTAAATCTAACATATTCAAAATTCTGTACTTATGGAATTGATTTTTTAAGTCAAAGTACAGAATGGGAGAAGTGTGACTTTTAGTCAACATGCATTTATTATTATACTGTGGGCCATGCACAGTAATAAACAATAGGGATACAAAATCTGGTATGAAGAATATGTGAGAGGTTTAGTGGACTTACAAAGTCAATACAAATCAACAGTGTTATATCACATTTATGGAGCTATGATATTCAAAATATGAGAGCTGATAATCTCACTATATGCTGCTCTCTGGAATATTTTGTTTGATTCTAGGTGCCATAGTTTAGGAAGCACATTACCAAACTTCAGATGCATCCAGAAAAGGGTGGGTAATCACAATGGATGATGAGATGACTAAAGACCATGGCATTTGAACATTGGTTAAAGGAACTGTGAATGTTTAGAGAATAGAAGACTTAAAGGGGGTAGAACATGATAATTACCTTCAAATATTTGGAGGCCTGTCATGTGAAAGAGGGGTGCTATTTTTTCTGTGTGGTCCTAGAGGACAGAATTGGGAGTAGTAGGTAGAAGTCCCAGAGGCAGAGAGGTTTTATGCATATAAAGAAAAACTTCCTGATAATTAGAGCTGTCCAAAAGTGGAATGGATTGCCTCTGTAATTATTGAGTTCTCTATCACTGTAGGTCTTCATATGGAGACTGGATAACCACTTTTGGAGGATGTTGTAGAGGGGATTCCTGTTCAGGTACAGATTGGATTAGGTGACCTCTGAGTTTTCTTCTAATTCTGAGTACATATTAATAATGTGCAAGGTGAAGACATGGGGGACTAAGGTATGCCTATTGCAAGAATGAACAGTGAGGTCAATCCTAGAAGATTTTCTGGAGGAGGTAAGTGTTGAGCTAGATTTTGAAGACCAGAAATATGATTCAGAGAGGGGAGGCATGACTGAAAGCATGGGAATGTGGACTTCTGAGGTGCCATCCTGCTTACCTGGACTTTTTGGAATCCACCTTTGAAGGAACTGAGAAAGAAATTTTGCTGAGATGTGGAGGGCCTTGCAACCTTAGAGGAAAAGTATTATAAAGAATTGTAATGTTGCCTTGTACCCTATCTAGGACATTTCAGTTCAACAAACAATTATTAATTGACTTTTGTGTGTAGAATTACAAAGTGTAGTTAAGTAGGGAGGTTAGCCTTAGGAGACCTAGAGGCAGGGGGATGACATACACAGATAGCTAATAAAAAAATACACAGAAATATCTTAGAGAGGTACAAAATGACCTGCAGTGTAAGATCCTACTGAAAGAAAGGTCATTATTGAATTACCAGGGTGATTAGCGAGGGCTTCATAAAGGAGCTAATTAGTATTAGACTTTAAAGGATAGGCAAGATTTTAAGAGGCAGGCTGAGGGGGAGGGCAGCTAGTTTAGATATGGAGCTGAGTGAGGAGATGCAAATAAACAGGAAAGTGCAAGGCATGCTTAGTAGGAACAGCAATCTAGTTTGGCTATAACAAACTAGGAGAAAATAATACATGATAAGACTGGAAAGATCACCAGATTAGCACTAGTTATGGCCTGACTTGAATGCCAGGCAAAAGAGCTTGAATCTGGTAGGTAATAAAAAACTATTGACAATTTTTGAGTAAGGAAGTGGCATAACCAAATCTGTGCATAATGAAGATTGCAATAGTATGAGTAATAAATTGGAGGAGAAAGACCTAGAGGCAAATAAAGAGAAGAAGAATCAGTGGGACTTAGTCACTAATTAGATATCAGAAACAAGGGAAAATTAATGACATTAAGATTTCTAACATTAAGAGTCTTGGTGAATGATATCATCATTGACAGTGAATTTAGTGAGAGAACAATAAGCTCAGTTTTGAATATGTTGAATTTTAGTTGTTGGTAGAATTTTTAGTTGGAGATGGGACTCTAGATAGAACTTGAGAGAAAGGTCAGAATTGAAGATATTGATCTGGGAGACATGTGCAGAGGGATTATAGTTGAAGCCTAAAGAGTAAATAAATAGATTGTCAAAAAAGAGTGCTGAAGGAAAAAAGTGGGCCAAGAATAAAACTTCTTGAACGAATATTTTAAGGTGCTGGGAAAAGAACAAGGAGCTAGGAAAAGGAAGCAGAGAAACAAGAGAATCATAAAAATGTATGATTTCTGTATCCAAAGCAGGATTTATTCAGCTGATAAATGTAATATACTGTGAAAAGGTTGAGAAACAAAAAGACTGAAAATTTTTTTGCTATATTAAGTTTTTGCTGATTTTTGAAAAGTGTTCGAAGAAAGGAGAAGGATGAAATTGCTAGAGATAGGGACTGGCAGAGAAAGAATGGGTGATAAGGAAATTGAAGTACTGAATATGAACAGCCTTTTAAAAAAGTTGTTGGGTTGGGATGGTAGATGGATGAGGGGGAATGGAAAGAGGGTAGAAGAAGTGATTTGAATATATTACAAATATATTTGTTGAAAAAGTAGAGCAAGAGCTGATGGAGAGACTCAGATTGAAGAGAGGGTAAGCTTTTGGTGAAATGTTCAAGAGGGCCTAAGATCAAGGACCAGAAACAGAGAGAATTAACTTTAGCAAAGGGTAACTTTTTGTCTGAGACAAAAGTGAAGAAGCATGATTAATGATGCTGAGAAGTTGAGCCTGGAGGGAAAAAAGTGGAATTAGTTTCCTTCAGATTTCTTTTCAGTGAATTTTATCACAGCAACACTGCAATCTGTTTTAGGTTTGGAGCTTCCCTGTATGACAAGATTTGCAACTGTCATGGAAAATGAGAGGAAGTCAATAGTAGAATAGAAGAGTTATTAAGCAACACTAAAGGTCTAGTTAATGCACTTACTATATAAATTTGTAGTTGATAAAATAACATTTGTAAATCACACTATCTAAACTTTATTTCTGTTCAAAGCCTACTACAATGTTCTGTACATAGTACATGCTTAATGTTTGCTAATTTGATTTTGATTTATATGATCTTTTAAAGTAATTTTTGAGAACTGTGTGTTGTGCTGGGAAGGAGTTTGTAATTGAATTGGAAAGAAGATATAGAATCAGGATTGTTGATTAAATAACAATAAGAGACATTATGTAATTAAGGGATATAGATAGTGAGGATTATAGGAGTTCAGAAAAGGGGGGATCATCTTGGGTTAGATGGAGCCTGATTAGAAGATTTCAAAAAGGAGTTAAGAACTATAGATTGACCTGGAAACATGGGTAAGATCTGAATCAGTGGTAAGGAAGGGGATAAGATTAACTGTAGTCTCTGGCCTCTGTCTTTGGCCTGGTGCCTTCCTAGGGAGCTGTGCTTCAAGCTCTGATCTAGGACTCTTGCCCTCTGGTCTCTTAGTTATGGAAACTTTTCTAAGAGCCCTGAGTCAGCTCCTGATCCAAGCTACCCAATACTGGCTTCTTTGCTTCAGAGATTTCTCTCAAGGTTCTGGAGGCCTTTCTTGAATTTTATCTAATTTGAACTATCAGTTTCTGCTTCCTTTACTGGAGTTTCCATTGCCTGTTTCTGCTTTTTGCAGCAGGCATCCTGGGCCTTGAACAACACAATGTGCTATGAGAGTGGATCTTGAGGGAGGACCTTGAATAGTCTGTCTACCTGCCTCTCTCCTCAACAGACTTCTCTCTAGCCCCTGATAATGTCTGTCTGAACTCATTTTTTTAATGGTTAGCATATTCTCTCTCCTCATAATCTCCTCAACCTGGTAATTCTGAACCCTGAAGAACAATCTACATTTCCCTTCACTTGCTACCTGTTTCTTCCCAACCCACTCAATTCTCCTCTCCCTTTCTTCCCCTTTCTCCCACCTCTAACCCCCACTTCATGTCCCATTTTAGTTCTACCCACTCTTTACACTGTGCTACCTGGAATGCTTAATCTGTATTAAAAAAAAAACAAAACATACTTTCATCTTAAACAGTTTCCCTTCTCTTTCCACACTGAGACCTGGCTCCTCCTGATTATACTCTATCCCTGACCACCCTTTCCAGTACTGGTTTCAGTCCTTAACCCTTAACTCACTGGTTGTGATTAGTAGGCCATCATACTCTAGTTAGAACACTCCTTGATTTCCTTTGACACTTCTGGACTCCCTTTACCGTCATCACTCAACAATCTTTCCTTCCCTGAGATTCACACTATTTAAATTTATCACCCAGTCCAGATTCTTGTAACTACAATCTATTGATGCTCCCTCAAATACTCTTAACTTCCCAGTTCCTTAATGTAGTAAATGCCCATGAACTATCACTTAATTCTATCTCAGCTACAAATAGAGCTTTTAATATTTAACTTTGATTTTACTATTTACCTTTAAGTGTTTCTCTACCATGTTCATCAACCCCAAATACCATTATCTCTTCATAACCACCATTCCATCTGTCACTTTTCTTGAGAACCCCTAACCCTGTTCTTGACCCTCAATTCCTATCCCTTAGATATTTGCCAGACTATTAAGCCTACACTGGCAACACTGTCCTCCTTTCCTTATCTTGACTCTGTGGTGAATGTGGTACAGTGGATAGAGGGTCAGGCTGAAAGTCAGGAAGACTCATCTCTCTGAATTCAAATCTGTGTCTCAGATATTTATTAACTATATGACCCTGGGAAAGTCATTTAACCCTGTTTACTTCAGTTTCTTCATCAATAAAATGAGCTGGAGAAGGAAATGGGAAACCACTCCAATATCTTTGCCAAGAAAATAAATCCTAAGTGAAGAGTTGCACACAACTGAAAAATAACTGGACCACAACAAATATTATCCTTTGTACAAATTCCTTGGTCCCTATCAGACACCAGTTGTACTTTGTCAAACTACACTTCCACCAATCACTACTTTTCTCTCTATTTACATGCTGCCAAACAGAATTAGAGAAATTTTATAAAAACTCTGCTGATTGCATCCGATACAAATTTATACTCCATAATCTCAACTGGGCTCTCACTACAACAAAGCAATCCTTTTATGCCTCTCTAATCAATTTTCTTTCTCAAAATAGTAGTTATTCTAAATCTTTTCATCCCTTCTTAGGCCCTCTTAGTTGAGGACATGGTCTCACATTTCACCAAAAAAACTGAGGCCATTCAATGAGACATCCCTCTTGCACTTCTCCATTTCATATCTTCCCCCACTATCTTTTCCACCTCAACTTCTACTGAAAAATTGGCTTTTATTCCCAAGGCAAACCTGTCTGCATGTGTCCTCAATCCCATACTGTCATCTTTAGTAGATTTCCCCCTATATTATGGAGTGAATGGGATGTGCTGGGAGGACTAGCACTTCTGGTGTCAGGGCTTGCCAAGAACTTTTTGGGCTGCTTATCCATGTTTATATCCACTTTTTACCCAACTCTCACTTGCCAAGAAGCTATAGCATGCACAGGGGTCAAACCAAGTTGAGGGTAACCAACATACCTCAAACCCATCAGTGAGTTAGGGGGGATGTCTACCCCAAGCACATGAAGACTTCTGGTGGGATAGGTGGATGAGAACAATTTGTTCCCATGGCTGTGAAGGGAACTGAAGCAGGCACTGTGGAACTCTTAGGGCATGGTCAGACATCAAAGATATTGGCATGATCTTGTTGGGATGACATTGGGGTCATCCATTGTATTCTGAGCCATCCCCAGTTGTCTTGACTTTTGCTACTTAAATCCAATTCAAGCTTAAGTCAAGACATCATTCCATGATGTCATTGGTTCTCTTTGAAAACAAAGGATCAATAGTAAGCA
The DNA here is from genome assembly GCF_016433145.1 of Gracilinanus agilis. Taxonomy (NCBI): domain Eukaryota; kingdom Metazoa; phylum Chordata; class Mammalia; order Didelphimorphia; family Didelphidae; genus Gracilinanus; species Gracilinanus agilis. The sequence goes on along the minus strand of NC_058131.1, from coordinate 430,609,973 downwards.
ATAATTGGCAGTTTTCCTATAGCCTACAGTTATTCCAATGTTTTCTCCATCTTTGAAAAACCCTCACTTGATCTGGTTTTCTATCTTAGCTACTTGCTTCTTCTGTCCTTATCCTCATATCTCTTCTGCCCTTCTTGATTAATTTTTTTTTAGAATGCTTTCTACACTAAGTCTTTCTACTTCCTCTCCTTTCACTTTTTATTTTTATTTATTTATTTATTTTTAAATTTTTTTAGACATTTATTAGTATTCGTTTTAAATCTGTTTACATACTTTATGCCCCTACTTTCCCCTTCACCCCCCCCCCTCTCCCCCCACCCATGGCCCACGCACATTTCCACTGGTTGTAACAAGTGTCCTTGTTCAGGGTCTATTTCCCATTCATGTCCGCCTCAGTCCATGCATTCAAGCAATTGTTTATCTTATATGTTTCCTCTCCTGCAGTCCTTCTTCTGAATGTGGGTAGCATCTTTACCATAAGTCCCTCAGAGCTGTCTTGTGTCATTGCAGTGCTGCTGGTACAGGAGCCCATTACATTTGATTTTACCATAGTATATCAGTCTCTGTGTACAATGTTCTTCTGGTTCTGCTCCTTTCCCTCTGCATCACTTCCTGGAGGTCTCTCCAATTTGCATGGAACTCCTCCAGTTTATTATTCCTTTTAGCACAATAGTATTCCATCACCTGCATATACCACAATTTGTTCAGCCATTCCCCAATTGAAGGACATCCCCTCATTTTCCAGTTTTTTGCCACCACAAAAAGCACAGCTATAAATATTTTCATACAAGTCTGTTTATCTATGATCTGTTTGGGGAACAAACCCAGCAATGGTATGGCTGGATCAAAGGGCAGGCAGTCTTTTATAGCCCTTTGGGCATAGTTCCAAATTGCCAGCCAGAATGGCCGGATCATTTCACAACTCCACCAGCAATGCATCAATGTCCCAATTTTGCCACATCCCCTCCAACGTTCATTATTCTCCCCTTCTTTCATTTTAGCCAATCTGCTAGGTGTGAGGTGATACCTCAGAGTTGTTTTGATTTGCATTTCTCTAATTATTAGAGATTTAGAACACTTTCTCATGTGCTTATTGATACTTTTGATTTCTTTACCTGAAAATTGCCTATTCATGTCTCTTGCCCATTTATCAATTGGGGAATGGCTTGATTTTTTATACATTTGCTTTAACTCCTTGTATATTTGAGTAATTGGACCCCTGTCAGAGTTTTTCGTTATAAAGATTTTTTCCCAATTTGTTGTTTCCCTTCTGATTTTGACTACATTGTTTTTGTTTGTACAAAAGCTTTTTAGCTTAATATAATCAAAACCATTCAATTTACATTTTGTAATTTTCTCTAACTCTTGCTTGGTTTTAAAGTCTTTCCTTTCCCAGAGATCTGACAGGTATACTATTCTGTGTTCACTTAACTTATTTATAGTTTCCCTCTTTATATTCA
>NC_058131.1:430565646-430604404 GCF_016433145.1 Gracilinanus agilis | reverse complement strand
CTTTCTAGCTGTGTGACCCAGGGCAAGTCATTTAACACCTCCCCCCACCCCCATTGTCTAGCCCTTGACACCCTTCTGCCTTGGGATCAATACACAATATTGACTCCAAGACAGGAGGTAAGGGTTTTAAAAAAATCACATAATATATGATATATGATATATGAAAACCACAGATATGCCTTTGTTTAGCATATCAAAGTTTAGTACTTCATTATTAGCATCAAAGGAGACAGAAATATAGTGATTTAACATTGGGAATACACTGTTCTCAATGAGGTCCAATTAAAATGTTTTGCCTAGGGTTTTAAAACTTTGAGCATTAGAACTTTAAAGGGAAGGCAAAGGAAGAAAACTGCCTACTTATGTCAAGCTGACACTGTAAAAGGTAATAGAATATTAATAGAAAATTAATATTCTAAAATATAATAATAAAGAGTAAAATCAGAATATCAGTAGAAAATATAATTCATAAAATGGTGTCCAAGAAAAAAATTAACAATAAAAAGCATAGTCTCCTATCTATATAGAAATGTTAAGTAATAGTAATAAGAAGAGGTAATGAGCTCAACACAAAGAGGCAAAGTTGACTTCACTGGTATAAGTGATATTTAATAAGATGAGATTCATGATTAGAATATAGCTTTGGTCAAATAACTGTATAAAAAGAAGAGATGAGAGGGATAATTCAGTTCAACAAGTACTTAAGTGTCGTACTATCTCTTAAGCACAGTGCTAGGTGTTGGGAATATTAAAAAAGTCCCTTCCTGCAAGGAACTTCTGTTCTCTTGGGAGGAAGTAACACACAGATAATTAAATATTAATTTATATTAAGTATAATTTATATTTATTTACAAATATAATATAAAATATAATTAAAATTATATATATGTATATTCATATACATATATATACACATTTGTTGATACAAAGTTCTTTTGTTGGAGGATTGCACTGATAGTTGGAGAAATCAGGAAAGCCCACTCCTTCCTGTAGAAGGCGAGTTATGCTCTGAAATAAGTTAAGGATTCTCTGAGGCAAAGAAGAGTAAGAGCTTTCCAAGCCTGTGGACAGAAATGGGAAATAGAATTGCAAGCAAATGAATTTAACTGGAACTTAGGATACATTTAAAAGTAATAAAGTGTGATAAATCTAGAGAGAAAGTTTGGAGCCATATTGTGAAAGGCTTTAAATACAAAGGAGAGGAGTTTGTATTTAGAGGCAATAAAGAGCCCTTTGGAACTTTCTTGAGCAGGTGAATGATATGGTCAGTCCTGTGCTTTAAGAACATCAATTTGGTCCCTGTCCAAATGGATTGGAGAGGGCAGAGACTCAAGGTAGGGGGGACTACAAAGATATAGCCATGTGAGAAATCTAAACTGAAATAGGAAAACATAATCAGAGAGCACTGGGGTAAGAATCAACAGAGGGGGAAATTGCAAACTACTAAACCTGTGAAAGATTGCTCCAAGTTATTTATCACAAAATATTAACATCAAAACAGCTCAGAGACTTCCCTTCATGCCCTAGAATTTGACAAAGGTGATCAAAGACGGGAGTAGTATTGGAAGGGGCTACAAAAAGGTGGGTATCCTAATACATTATTAGAGTAACTGAATTGGTCCAACTATTCTGGGAAGCAATTTGGAATTATGCTAAAGAAAAGTGGCTGAAATGCCCATTTCCTTTAACCTAGAGCTCTCATTGTTGGGGATATAATTGGAGGAGGTCAAAAGCAGAAAGAAAAGTCACACATATACTAAAATATTTATAACTGTATTTTTCACGGTAGCAAATAACTGAAAAAAAGTATATGCCTATCAATTCAATAGTGGCTAAACAAAATGTGACTCATTAGACAATTACTGTACTGTAAGAAATGATGAATATGAAGAATTCAGAAGAACATGGGAAGACTTATATGAGCTGATGCCAAGTAAACAGAATAAGGAAAACTATACATAATTATTTCAGCAATGTAAATGTAAAGAACAAAAAATAAATCTGAATGCTGTATAATTGTAATAACCAAACTTGGCACCAGAGAATAGTTTTTAAGGTGTTTACTTTGTAGAGATATGGGACTATGGGTATGGAATATTGCATATATTGTCAGCTACACAATTGTTGTGTTAGTGTTTTGAAGTGCTTTTTCTCCTCTTTAATCTGTTATGAGAAATGACTTAATATAGGATATAGGATAGAGGGGAAGAATATATTCAGGAGTGAAGATGATGTAAAAATAAAGACAAAAATAGGTTTTAAAAAGGATGAATGGGAGGAAGAGATTTCAAAAATATAATCTGCATTTTGTTAAGCTATTCATTTCTATCACTGATTCTTAAAATTTATCATTAATAGTCTTTATGACTACAGTACAACTTTGTTTTACATGAACTCAACATATGTAAATTTAGGTAGACATGATTGGCAATCAAAAAAAAAATAAAGGCAGAAAATATACAAAATAAATTTTTAGAATTACACACTAAATCCTCACCATTTTCCCAAATGACATAGTCTTATAGCAGGTGGATCTATCACACTCATTCTCACTCTGAGAAGTGTGAGTGTGAATCATTACATTGTTATATCCTGATCATTAGCTCTCAGATTGGTCTTTGGTTCTGGAGTTCTCTCTTGTAACAAGTTGTGTCCATGCCAGACCAGTGTTGCTCTTTGTTTCATTAACACTATTTAGTTACTATTAATGGCCCCAAAATACCAGAGTAGTGTTGCTGGTAGATCTGATAAACCTTAGAAAAGCTATAAAGTGCCTAGGTATGTTCATATAAGAAATACTTATTAAATAATAAGATTTGTGATTATGCACAATTTTCAACTTGCACAAAGTGCTTGCTGCCTTTAAGGTTCTTTCCTCACAAAGTATTTTTCTTATATATCAAAATAATTTACTATTCCTTGAAAAATTTAACCACAGAGAGATCTTTATACAACCTCCTGATTATTAGTATTATTTGCATAATAAAAGTGATTTATGCTTGCTAAAGGTGTCATGGAGAGTCCATATATCAGAGGAATCACCTATAGATGATGATGTCTTCCAGATGCTTAGGTTGATTATTTTAATCATGGAATATGGCAGAGCATCCTAAATGAAATACATAATCAAAAGAATTTAGCCTAAGGATTCCTACAGGAAAAAAACAAGGAAATTGAGATCAACTATTGTCCAGACTATGATAGGCAATTGAATGGACACAGGCAATAGAGTTCGGCCATCAATGCATATATCTTAGCTGCTGCAGATGGACAAGGAAAAAAATTTAATATCTCAAACTTTTCAAGCTAGTGTTTCCAAAAAGCTATTTTTTTCATTGTAGTACCTTAGAAAAGCATTCTTTGGGATTACTGAACCAGTTGAATTTTTCTAAAATGTGTTCATTTTTTACTTTTATATAGTGGGGCAAATTTTTATACAAAATATCAGTGTCTCATTTTCTCTTTCCTCCCCTACAAAATGATTATCCAAGCAAAAAATTCAAAAAATGGAATCTTATGATATGACCTTTGAGTATGGAAGAAAAAAAAACAATGATAAAATCCATTTTCCCCTGATTTTATAATCCCTTCTAAGTATTATCTTGATCCTTGTTTTTGGAGTTTTGTTTCATTTATTTTAAAACCATCTTTTTCTATCTGAAGAGAGTGCCAAAATATTCTAAGGAATAAAATAAGAAGAATAGTTATAAAATTGATCTCTGGTTTTCTGCAGTCATTCTTATTCAGCATCTCTTTTTTGACTCTGTGTCATCTCTATATCTCTGTCACTCTGGAAACTATTAACTTATCATTATATGTGTTCACATTAACATCTAATTGTCTCCACATAGTGCTAGATATAAGGATTTGACAGCTAGATGGAAAGTTCCACTAATAGGAACTAATATAATTCAGAACTCCAAATCTTTCCAAAATTGTCAGATTGTAAAAATTTGGATACTTCCCATATTTTGAAGTGTGTTTAAGTTCAAGTATGTGAAGTTGTTTGGAACAATGGTGTTGTAAATTAGAACGTAGACTTGCATATTCTTGTACCATGGAATCCTACAAAACTGAAGTTCAAAATATGATAGTATCAAATTGTTATTTAATTCAGATTCTAGTCAATTATTTGATTAATGTTTACATACATAAATTTGATATAAGATTTGAGGTGTGACTGTAGGGACAGAAATTGCAGCAGAACTTGTGATTCTGTTGGTATAGGGAACTTCTGGTGAGGAACTTTGTCTGATAATACAGGTTGGCACCTTCTCTACAGCTTTTTGTCTTAGAGATCTACTTAGAAAATGGGGAGTTTTTGACTTGTCCAGGGTCACACAGCTAGTATGTCTCAAAGGCAACATTTGAACCTAGAGTTTCATGGCTCCAAGAGCAGCTGTCTGTTTTACCTCACCTCAGGTTGTCAATCTTATCTATATTTGGATATGCATATACACATATATGCATGTGTTATATTTATGCACATATATTTATATGTATGCACATTTTTAAATGGAACTTAGCATACAAATAAAGGTTTGGTTTTTTTAAATCTCTCAAAGGTGTTTTATAGACGGAGGTGAGTGATTAGTAAAGCTTTGGTCTTATCTAAACTTCTCTAAGTTACTCTTGTCACAAAATGAGACAACCACTGGTAGGTACAAAAGAGGCTCCTTACCTATAGTCTATCTTTGCTCCAAAAGAGGTCAGAGCATAGTATACATATTTGTAGCTGCTTATTTTATTCCTCATATAATGTTAAGTCAACTTTTATAGTGCTTTAAGGTTTTTGAAGTACTCTCTTCAAAACAACTCTGTGAGGGTAGAGAGTATTATCACTTTATAGATTGATAAGTGACCGAGTAAATGTTGGAGTCAGGATTCAAATTCAAGTCTCCTGACTGTGTTTATTCCACATTATTATGCTTTCTCACTATGTTACACTGTGGGCAAATTAGACTTTTCAGGGATTGTGCTCATGCCAATATCTTCTCCTGAAATGTCACCTTTCTATCTCTACCAGCCAAAAATCCTCTTGTTTTTAAAATGCTTTTTAAAGATATTCCTGAACACCTAACCCAGGCATTTAAAATGAATTTACAAGTGCTTGATAAATATTTGCTTAATGAATGAATATAGAAGTCCTAGTGTTATAGTGTTATAGTGTTATAAATGGTGAACCCCTGGGTTTGGGAAGGAAACCTTTCTCAAGAATGAGGGGACTCCAAGCTTAGCTTAAAAGTAAAAAGATTTATCAGTAAGATAGGATTAATGGCCAGCAAGACAGGATGAGTGGAACAACCCTGGGGGGTTGCCCTCCAAAACATGGTATGGCAGCATGAGTGGAGCAACTATCAGGGGTTGTTCCCCAGATGCCCCAGTTCAGGGGTTTTTGTATCCTTTACAAGAGTGTGGACATGACTTCTTACATTCAGGCATTTGGTGGGTGGGGGGGTCTGTCTGAGATCCTCAGGGCTTAGGCTATCAAGTTGTGGCCTGGAGGTGTCTTTTGTCTATCTCAACTTAAAGGATGTCCCAGGATAAAGGTCTTTGCCTGGGGAGTTACAAGGACAGGAAGGGGGAAGGGAATTTCCCTGTTCACAGCCTGCCTGAGTTAAGGGGTACAGGGTCCCTGCCATCTCTGCACAATGCCCATGTCACTAGATCAGTGATGGTGAACCTTTTACAGACTGAGTGCCCAAACTACAATCCTCACACACATGTGAGCTTCCCCCTTACCCTAGACAGGGGAGGGAGGAAATGCTTCCATTGGGCTGCTGGGCAGAGGAGTAGGTGATGTGAGAAATGTCCTCAGGTGCATGTGGAGAGGGGAGGGGGAGTAGAGCAGTCCCCTCTTGCACATAGACCATAGGTTCACCAACATGGTCCTAGATTCTCATTCTCATTTACCTCTTTCTCCGGCTTAGAAAACAAAATCAATATTTATTGATTTGAAATCAAGCAAACTTTATTTCATCAAATCTTATATAATTTCTTATGTCAAAAAAAAAATGCCAAATACAATGTAAAGTTCTCAACTTAATTTTTTTCTGGTATATTAACAGTTTAACATCAATAAGTTAGAAAGAGATCAAAGAACAAATATGCCTCAATTTAAATGTGTGTGCAAACCACATTTATATTGGAAAAATAATTAGATAATTTATGAGGAAGGGAACAGTAATTTCAAAGCTGAAATGGCTACAAAAAGTAATTCAGATTGAAGTAATATTTTGCAGGTTTATATAATATACATTCACATGTAATATATATAATGTGATAATTATATATAATGTAATTATGTTATTTAATATTATATAAAAAGTTTTTTTGCTCTATGTTAATATTTTCCCCAACTTTTAAAGAAAGACTAAGACATAGAGTCAGATCGCACCAAATTAGTTGTATAGCCAAGGAAAAATCCCAAATTTCTGACCTTACTTTGAAGAAATTTCCCTTTTTATTCCATGGTATTTTACAGTAAAATGGGATGCTTGTTTTTCCTTTTAATGAATATCACTGACTTTTTGTGACAATGTAACAACTTCTCTAAGTTACTTATTCTTATAAAATGGGACAACCACTGGTAGGTATGAATGAGGTGTCTTACCTTTAGTATGTCCTTGCTCAAAAAAGAGTATAATATACATATGAGAAAGCCTCAGATCCTTTTGATTGTGGGAGATGGGGAGAGGGGATAGGGTGGGGACCAGGAACTAGAAACTTAATGTATAGCAAAGACATGTAGCATTCTCTCCATCTGTAGAGAAATAACTTTACAGTTTTAACTGGCAATATTTGTTCTCTTATTAGAAAATATCCCTAGTTACTGATGCTTAATTCATCTGAATTGATTTTTGCTTGTTTCTAGATCATTCATCGAGATATAAAACCTGAGAATATTTTAGTATCCCAGTCTGGAATTACTAAGCTTTGTGATTTTGGTTTTGCTCGGACATTAGCAGCCCCTGGAGATATTTACACAGATTATGTGGCTACTCGCTGGTATAGAGCTCCTGAATTAGTGCTAAAAGATACCACTTATGGAAAGTAAGTATGCGTTAGTATACTTTTTACTTTTCTTTCCTTCTTTATTTTCCCATACCAAACTTTTCTGATCTTCACTGTCTTCTGACAAGGCATATCTAACATGGCCAGGTCTGGGAAGCACTTCCAGGTATTCCAGTTTGTCACTTCTTCCATTTCTTCTTTTGAAAGTTGTAGCAGGTATGGTAGCAGTCAACTTGCTCAGAATCTCCTTAGAAGACATCAGTGCATACATTAAATCTTCTGGTCAGTTGTCCAACTATATACCTACTAGTAACTCTTGCTATTGTATTTTTGAGAAATTTGTATAGCTAATTTACTTCACTACCAATTTAGAAATAAATTTCCCATTATATTAAATGTTTAGTTACTATATTAGTCTAATATATGCCATCTTTTTGAAATATACATTTATATACATACATATTTAGATGCAGCAAAAGTGATCAGGGTAGGGTTCAAATCTGGATTCAGATACTTCCTAGCTGTGTGCCCAGCCCTTGATGCTCCTCTGCCTTGGAACCAATAAACAATATTACTAGGCTATCTCCCAGCAGACCTGCTTCTGTCTTAATTGTGAATCCATAGAAGTTTGGTTCTGGTGACTCTCTAGTGTCATTATGGTAAACCTATGGCATTTGTGCCAAAGATGGCACACAGAAGCCTCTCCATGGGCACATGCAGGACCCTGGCTTGGCCTGTTGGGAGGCTGGCCCTGCCCCCAAATGCAGGGGGTGGGGCACTCTAACCTCTCTCCACTGTTGCAGGGGTTGAATATAGCTGAGTGTGGCTCTGCCCTGAGTGTGGCCCCAAACCCTCAACAATCCTGCTTTTATAAGTAAAGAATTGATAAGGTCCAGGCCCTCCTGATTGCACTGCCCCTAATTAAAATAACCTCCCGAGCAAATCTAGGGCTGAGCCCCATTCACCAAGACCTAAGGGAATGTGCTAATTAGATCCTTCCAAATCCTTCAAAGGAGGATGAAGAAATCACTCATTCAGCCCAAAGGGAGGGATCAAACCAGCTAACACCTGAATGGGGACTCCAATTTAGCCATTCTATCCACCCCCAGAACTCATGTCTCTCACATTAAACCCTTTATTCTCCTCCCCAAAACAGGACAGAAGAGGAGGTAGGGGACACCTATTCCAGTAAGCAGGTGGAAAACCTCAATTATCTCTTTTGCAGTAGAAAAAAAACAACTGCAGAACACTTTGGAATAAGTAGTCCCTTCCCCCTCTTTGTTATATTAATCCCTTTTGTTGATACCTGTTGCTTTTACTCTTAACTACCAGACCCCCAGACAATTCCTCTCCCCACATTCTGGGTCTTTTCCTGGGTATTGAATGCTGCATACCCAGCTACCTGGGCAGATAATTCCCTAATTCAGTTGGGTAGCTAAAGTCCCTCACACTGTTGGGTATGTAAGTGTTGACTAAAAAAACACAGAACTATTAAATAGTCAGAAAAAGTCACTCTTTAATTAAGGGCAGAGGTAACAGGGCTGAGTGGGCCACTACTCAGAGCTTCATGCTCCATGCCCATGCAGAGTCCAAGGATTGAACTCCGAATGCTCTGGGCTCTGATCCCTGGGAGTGCCACTGGGTTAGAAGAGGACTCCAAGGAACAAAGGAAATTGGGGAACTTATATACCATTTGGGAAGATCCAGGGGCTGGGGAAGATGATTGACATTATACTGGTAAGGATGGGATTTACAATCAAGCTTGGGAAAGGAATCATAGCTAGAGGCTAGGGTGTAAGGGAAAGGGACTGCTTACACAATGGATTCTAAAGGAATGGTCCCTGCCCAGGTGTGTCTTCCTGGGAAGGGTCTCAGATATTATAGGGAAGACTACCTAAGACAAAAGGGTATTTAGCATTTACCCTAGGGTCCTTTATTCAGTCTGCAACTGCTAGCCTGAGATTCCCTTCAGGGTAGATTCTCTCCGGAACAGGGAAGCACAAGCTTTGGGGGTCTCCAGCCTACAAGCTATTCCTAAAACTTGGGGTTCATCAGATCTCACTAAGCTACAAGTTTGGGGACTCTAGATTCCATGTCGACAGCCACAAGTTTGAGGTCTCTAGATTCCACATTGACACAAGAAGCACCCACAAAGTGAAGAAAATCCCCAGTCCCTAGCCCATGGTCTAGGTACCTCAAAGGCCTACCAAATGCCTGAGGCTTCCAGGAAATTCACATCCACTCTGGTTCTAGTGGCAGTCTTTCACTTTTACTGAATATCCCCAGATCCAGCACACAGGGATGATACTCATTCAGGAGGGATGGGTTAATCAAACCTCTTCCAGTATAAGTGCTTTGCTAAGGGTTTGGTCACTGACCCTTTTCCTTTTAATATGACTCATGCATTGTGTAGAAATTGCACTGGGAACCCTTCTACCTCTAGGAAAGGAAAGATGATGCATTCCTCTATTTCAGTGGTTCCCAAACTTTTTTGGCCTGCCACCCCCTTTCCAGAAAAAAATATTACTTAGCCCCCCTGGAAATTAATTTTAAAAAAATTTTAATAGCAATTAATAGGAAAGATAAAATGCACCTGTGACCATCACCACTCTCCTGGATCAGTGCAGCAATCACCAGGGGGCGGTAGTGCCCACTTTGGGAATCATTGCTCTATTTGTACCTACTGGTATCCTTATGTAACATTGACTGCTATGCCCCTGCATGTAGTCAGAGGGTGGAGCATGGCACACAAGGGATGGCACTGGCACACACTCTGGGGACATGGGTGGGGCATGGCATGGGGTCCCTAAAAAGTTCCAAAAGGTGGGCAGCTGGGTAGCTCAGTGGAGTGAGAGTCAGGCCTAGAGACAGGAGGTCCTAGGTTCAAACTCGGCCTCAGCCACTTCCCAGCTGTGTGACCCTGGGCAAGTCACTTGACCCCCATTGCCCACCCTTACCACTCTTCCACCTGTGAGACAATACACTGAAGTACAAGGGTTTAAAAAAAAAAAAAGTTCCAAAAGGTTTCCTATCACTGTTCTAGTACCTTTGTTACAGAATGATCATTTGAAGCAAAATGTCAGTGCCAGTACAATAAGAAGAAGATTCACATTATATATATATATATATAATATATATTATATACATATAATATATATTATATATATATGTATGCATGTATGTATGTATGAAGAAATGAAGAAAAAAAGTGAAAAATAGTATGTTTTGATCTTCATTCAGTCCCCATCAGTTCCATTTCTCATCACTGCTTAAGTGGAGTATGGGTTATGCCTGAGAAATAACTCAAAGAATCTAGCTCAGTAACTCAAAAGTGACTTCAGGGAACAGCTAGGTGGCTCAATGGTTTAAAAGCCAGAGACAGGAGGTCCTAGGTTCAAATGTGGCCTCAGATACTTCCCAGCTATGTGACCCTGGGCAAGTCACTTAACCCCATTGCCTAGCCTTTACCACTCTTCTGCCTTGGAACCAATACACAGTATTGATTCTAAGATAGAAGGTAAGGGTTTAAAAAAATAATAGTGACCTTAGGAAAGAAATTTTGAATTTATTTTTTATATATTTTAATTTTAATATATAACAATTTACCTTTTCCCAATTACATATAAAAACAATTTTTACATTAGTTTAAAAAAATCTTAAGTTCCAAAATCCCTTCCTCCCTCCTCTTCCCATTCCCAATATGACAAGCAATTTGATCTGTTATACTTCTGAGATCATGCAAAATACAGTCATGTGGTAGACGAAGATTCATATAATATATATATATATCAATGAAGGGAAAAAAGTGAAAAATAGTATGCTTTGATCTTCTTTCAGTCTCCATCAGTTCTTTCTCTAGAGATGGATACATTTCTCATCATGAGTCCTTTGGGATTGTCTTGAATCTTTGTATTGTAAAAATTAGCTAAATCATTCACAGTTGATTGTCATATAGTATTGCTGTTATTGTGTATGCTGTTTTTTGGGTTCTGGTTATTTCATTTTATATCAGTTCATGTAAGTCTTCGCAGGGTTTTCTGATATCATCCTGCTTATCATTTCTTATAGCACAATAGTATTCCATTACAATCACATGCCACAACTTTTTCGGCCTTTCTCCAATTGATGGACATCCCTTCAATTTCCAAATGCTTGCCACCACAAGAAGAGTTGCCATAAATATTTTTGTTCAATTAGATCCTTTTCCCTGTTAAAAATTTTTTTTTTTTTTTTTTGTGAAACAGATCTAGTATAGTATTGCTGGGTTAAAGGATTTTATAGCCCTTTGGGCATAGTTCCAAATTGCTTTTCAGAATGATTAGATCAGATCACAACTCCACCAACAGTGCATTAATATCCCAATTTAACACATCCCCTCCAACATTTTTCATTTTCCTTTTCTGGAGAGAGCCTTCTTGGATATAGAAAACTCCCCCAAAAGGTTTTGAAAGAAGTTTGCCAATGTCATTATCACCAAGTCCTGCAGATATATGTGTGTGTGTGTGTGTGTGTATATATACATATATACACACACACACCTTATGCATAAGACTTAATATATGTATAAGTTATTGAACATGGAATAAGATAACTAAGATGGGACCAATACAGCCTTGGACTTATTGGAGATCTAGTAGTTTTCAATATGGTACTTACACAGTGGATACAAGCAGATCTCAAGGGATCCAAGTGAGAAAAAATTCAGAAAAAGAGTCCTAAAAATAGGTGGAGCTGTTTCATCTCATTCCTTTTATAGATCATGCACATGGACCATACCAGATTGGCTCAGATACCAAGGGGTATGTAAGTATAGCTGAATGAGCAAAAGGAACAGTCTCTCAGGTGACTCTAAACTGGTGCAATGATCTGGCAGATAGAGGAAATTCTATTAGCTTGAAGAATATGTTAATGAAGCAGAAAATGGTTTTGTGGGGTTCCAGATATCTCTCAGGAGTGGACTACTGAAGTCAAAAGAGGCTGGATCACTCAGACTTGACTGCAGGAGATCAAGATGGGTTGCTGCAAGATGGCCTTGCAAGCAGTCACTCTTCATGGAGAAAGGGTCTTTGGAGCAGAGGCCAGAGCAGGTTCATTTCATAATGAGATGGGGCTAGAGTGTGTATCGTACTCTATGGCAGGTGTACTAGTAAAGAAAATTAGAGGTTCCCCATTTCACCTCTGCTTCCTTGGAAAGTAATATTCATTATAGACTGGACTCAGATTTTATACAAGCAGTCTTGGAGGGGAAGGTGACCATTCTTTGTACTGATACTCTATATCTGGACTGATCTATGTATGTTGTACCCTTCTAAGGGCTTTACAAAATTACCCGGTCTCTGTCTAATAGGTTTGAGGAAAAAATAAAAAATTTAAGAGCTGGAAAGAAATATAGAAAAATATGAAAGGAACAAGTTATACAAAAATACAACAAAAAGATGAGTGTTAAATGGAACTCTCTTCTATATTATTCCTAGGGAATCATCACTCTGATGAGGAAACTCTCCAAATTTTGCCATACCTCCATGTAAAAGGGCTAGCAAGGAATTTGTTTTAAATTCAAACAATTTTTCATCTTCTCTGAAATCATTTGTCAGGTTAATACTTGAAGAAAATTATTCATAGTGCTTATGACTCTGTTGTTCTTGCAACAGAATGCTATATTTATAGCCCCTCAGAATAACATTGAGTTTTTTCAACAGCTAAAATGGAGCAGAAACAATGGATATTGGTGAATGTTCTAGTTATTGTGGGGTTATTTCTATAGCCAAACAAGAACATTCTAATAAAGCAGAATATTACGAAAGCCTTCAAGACTTTGCTCATAGCAATAATTAACAAGATATACTGCCTCTCCTGGTTCTTTAATTGAAGTATTTGCCAGGCACTGCTAATATGATTTTTCTTTTTTTCTCTCAATTATTATGTAATAGGGCACCAATATCTATTAGAAATAGTTAATATGTCTAGGGAACATTCAAAGAGAAAAATACAATTCCCAGTGGCTCCTGGCTGTTCATCCGTGAAGGAGCAACCTAGAACAAATAAATAACATAAGAGAAATGTCTCAGGAAGGGGACATAAGTTTTATGCATGCCATTCTGTAGAGATAACTTTTAAGTTTTGAGGATAAGATTATTTTAATGGTAAATTTGCATGCATAGCAACAAGCTACCATTTGCTTCTCAGAAATTCTTTAAATAGTATGCTTTTATATATAAGTCCAATGCTTGGGTTTATAGAATTGTACAAATTGAGGTTAACCTCTTTATTCCTGAATTCATTGTTACCTGAATTTGATTGTGCTGTTTCTGTGACAGTGTTCAGTATAATAGAATATAAACTTATTTTGTGGTTGGCATAGATGACTATTTTTTTTTGTTCTTCAAATAGTGACCCTTTTTAAAATTGCTTATTTTAAAAACAAGAGCAAAAACAAAACAAAAAAGTATTAGATCCTATTTCATGCTATTGGTGGCATTTGTTCAGTTCCTCATTGAAAAGCTATTTGCTCTTTTTCTGGTTTTAGACCTGTGGACATTTGGGCTTTAGGCTGCATGATCATTGAAATGGCCACTGGAAATCCCTATCTTCCTAGCAGCTCTGACTTGGATTTGCTCCATAAAATTGTGATAAAAGTAGGTAGGTATTAGTGAAATATTTTGTTACACTAAAGAAAGAAAATGAAACAAACCATATTAATTTGGTTTTCACTACATCTTAAAAGGAAAATTGTTTAGTCCAGTTCTGCTCATAAAAAATAATAACTGTTTTATGCCAAAGCAGCAAGTCATATTGTTCATAAAGACAATAGTATAAATTTGTCCCCAGACCTATGTAAACCATAAATGCTTAAGGTTGAAAGTAACATCATGCCAGTAAAAAAACTGCTATGCGATGCCATATATTGCTAGTTGGTGCTATGAGAAATGGTACATTAAGGACTTTTAATTTTAGAGAAAAGTTATTATTTTAAAGAACTTCAATTTCTAAAAACATTTTTGCTCCCCAAAGGTATTACTTTTTAGATTAGAAACTAGAATATACATGTATATATATATATGTAAATCTCCACTAATGGAATATATCCATTATTATTCAGTCTTTTAAACATATTGTCCTTCAATTTTAAGTAGCCAGATATTAGAGGATATGGTAAGAACAGAAGGCATTAAATAATATTTTATTTAAAAGGCATCTTGAAGCATAGAATTCAAAGAAATTATTGTGCTAAAATTTCCTTGTAAAAGAGCTAAAATTAGGGTGTTTCAAATTCTTAAAAATTAAAGATTTCCTTCTTTTGGTTTGCAGAAGTTCTTTCTATCTTTTTTTTTTTTTTTAACTTTTACTGTATATTGATTTGAAGGCAGAAAAACAGTAAGTGCTAAACAATGGGGTTTAAGTACTTACCCAGGGTCACACAACTAGGAAGTGTCTGAGGCTAAATTTGAACTGAAGACCTCCCATCTCTAGGCCTGGCTCTCAATCCATTGAGCCACCTACCTGCCGCCCCTCCCCCCCATTCTTTTCAGTTTATAGAAATTTTAAAAGACATTTTAAAACCTAAAATTTAAATTTAAAACCTAAAAATACATTGTTTCATGAATATTATTTTTATTTATAATTTAAGTACAGTTTCTTATTCTGTTAAGTGTATAAAATAATTATACTGAAGATTCTAGATATGGAATTTTTTTTAACCCTTTACCTTCCATCTTAGAATCAATACTATATATTGGTTCCAAGGCAGAAAAGGCTAGGCAATGGGAGTTAAGTAATTTGCCCAGAGTCACAAAGCTAGGAAGTATTTGAGGTCATATTTGAACCCAGAACCTCCTGCCTCTAGGCCTGGCTCTTAATCCATTGAACCACCTAGGTGACCCAATACTGAATTTTGATGTGTAGATTTATACTGTATAGCATAAGAGAGCACTAAAAGTTTTCAGTTTTACAAAAAATAAATGTACAGATGACCATTTTTCTATTTTAGAAGTTCACTTGTTTTTGTTTTAATCCAAAAGCATCACCAAACCATTTCTTAGCTGACTATTCAAAGTTTTCTTAGAATGGAGAGTACTTCCTTTTTATTAAAATGCATTCTGGAAAACTGTCAAAATGTGGAATTGAAAAGTGGACTAAAATTTCTCATGTAATAATTGGGAAGTTGTGTTATTGATCAAAAGCTCAAGTATCAAAAAAGCATCATTATAACTAAAAATGTGTGTTATCTTCTGTAATGATTGAATATAGTAAAAGTATCTTCCAGGTCATTTAATTTAAATCTAGATAGGACCTCAGAATTCCAATCCAATGCTCATTTTGTAGATGAGAAAAAATGAGGCCTATGCAACATCGTAAAATAAGACTATGTAACTCCTTAAGGGAGACTTAAGTGAGACTAGAAATGAATTCCTAAATTCCAGTCAAAAGTTCTTTCCACTACATCACATTTTCCTCCCTTATAAAAAATTCTATAAGATGGACACTAAATATATAAACTATATGACATCTAATTTTCAAGTATGAAAATCTAACTTAAAAAGATGCTAATTATACTTTGATAACTGTGTTCTTATTAATGTGGGTACTCCTTTCGGCACTGATCACTATTCATTCATACCTTTTCATCCTATGTGATTCTTGTGCATGTCCTCCTACAAGTCCACTGCAGAAAGTCTATACAATGTTCTGGGAGCCTTCCTCTGAATCTCTTAACATTGAATGGATATCAATAGAGTATTTGGGTTGTCTTCAAGCTGTTATCCCTTCATCTTTCCACACGAATCCCTTGATCTTGCTAGATAACTTTTTCTGGTATTATGTCTCTTCAATTATGTCTTTTATGCCACTTTTGGTATGCTATTCATTGGTAATGTGCTGCAGCATATTTATGTCTACCAAGCTCTCTTTTGCCCTTCATGTGGCCTGCACTTTTAATTCCTCAGGACTCAGGGGTATTTAATGATTTGTAGTCATATAACTTCACCAGAAGAATACTAGTGTTAAAATTTTAGGCTTTTGTTTCAATGAGAAACTTAGGGTCAATAAAAGTACTGGGTGATTTTTCCAAAGACAATCTAGCCTTTATAGGCCTCATTCCTTTCATTTCATTAGGATGCTCTGCTGTATTCCAGAGCTTGGTACAAAATCAGCATAAAGTCATCCACAAATAGAAGCATCTAGAGGACATCACCATCTATAGGTGATTCCTCTGCCATTTGGACTCTATACTGAGCATCCTTAGTAATAGTGGTGATATAGTTGGTGGCTGTCTCCTGGTATCATGAGTTGAACAGAACTCTTTCTTTTATGGCATTTTTCAAAGGATAATATACTATTAACATATTGCACAAAAGGAACCTTTGGGAGAAGAGCCTTCAGGTGATCATTTTTTGCCTTTCCTAATCATGTTATTATTATCAATAAAAGGCAATGGAGAAAATATCATGAAAAATCAAAAGAATCACTGACCTTATGTCTACCTTCCCAATACTACAAAATTTTAATGAGAATTATCTGAAAAAAGCATCCAGGCATTCTTTGATTAAGTTATGGAAAGAGATAAATTGGCTTTCACAATTTAATGAAACATACTCCATCTTTTACATCTCACAGTTGACTGAAAGGAACAAAGAATGCAAGATCTCATTATGTTTATAATTTGTTGACTCAGCTAGCTAATTATAAGATTAACTCAATATTTATTTAATATCTACCTTAGAACTTAGAAAGGATTTGGGGGAATATATTTTAGATGGTCTATTTTTCTTTTAAAAAAAGTGTTTAGGGAAATTTTAACTAATGTCTTCTTTTTTCTCCGAATGAGTTTCTTTGTAAACGGGCAGAAACATTCTGAATCATTCCATTTATCATTCTTTAAACATATAACATTTACAGCATCTATTTTTGTTACAAGGACTTAGAGAACAGGAGTTTCTTTAACCTGGCCCTTTTGTTCTTTTATATTATGATCTATGAATCTCAGAATTTTCTTAACACCAACTGGGGCTTACCTTTTTAACTCTTTCCTCCTGCCTTCCTGAATCACTGCCCAGGTAGCATCAGCACCCAGGGACGGTTCCTGTGCAGGAACTGATTAATGATTAAAAGTAATGAGAGAAGTTGAGATGCAAAGCATTGGGAAGTGATCTATATATGTTATCATCTATGCTAATGTGTTTCAGTTCCTTAGACATCCTTTTTTTCCCTTACCTTTCTCTAGCCATAGAGTTATAAAGTCTTTACAGCTGGAAGAGACCTTAGCAGTCCAAACTCCTCATGTTACAAATGAGGGAACTGAGGCCCAGAGAGGTGAAGTAACTTACCCAAAGTTAAGTGTAGTTAGTGGTAGAACTGAGACTAGAACTAGAACCCAATTCTCTTAGCCCTTTATTTAGTCTTCTTTTTTCTATATAACAACTGCAGCCTCATTCCTTCACTACATCTATTCAGAGTTCGAACTTATTGCTAAATTTAAGCTTTTATGAATGTGGCTTCAAGCTAGATTAATGTATAATAATGAAGAGTTAAGATAATACACACTTTTAAGAGAAGGAAAGGAGCCTGGTGGTTTCGCATTAAATCATGCTATAACCTGTTGACAAGTTAATTAGGAACCCCAAGATGCCATAAATTGTTATTATTTGTACAGCTCTAAAAATTAAATATACATAAGCCTTATTGTCTTATGTCTATAATTTAAATTATTCTTGCTTTATGTGCAAAAATAGCATTTGATTATTTATTTTTACTGTTGATTGTTTCCTCAACTCTAAGTTGTTTTTTTCTTCTTTCAGGCAATTTGACACCTCACTTGCAGAATGTTTTTTCCAGGAGTCCCATTTTTGCTGGGGTAGTTCTTCCTCAAGTTCAGCATCCTAAAAATGCAAGAAAAAAGTATCCAAAGCTAAATGGATTACTGGCAGACATAGTCCATGTATGTTAGATGAGAGCAAGGGCTTATTTCCCAGAACTGTTCGTAAATTTTAATAGCATTTTAAAATCCTACTTTAATAGAAATTAAAATGTACTAATAAGTAAAAATGTTATTAGAAATAATTAGTATATCTTTCCAAATTTTTATCTTAGCTATGAAGTAGGAATTACAATTATTAGTTATAGAACCATAGGATTTAGTGGAAGGAATCTTGGAAATCATCTAATTGAACCCCTTCCATTAGTGACAGAGCTGGGACTTTAAAGTCTCCTGACACTCAGCTCAGCTTAGTACTTCTTCCCCTGCATCATAATGACTATTTAAATTAGGGTAAATCTATACGGCAGAAAATAAACAGGTCATCCAGTCTTCCATAGGAAGTAAAGAAGGTAGGACTTCTGAGAACTTTTTTTTTTTAAGTTTTTATTTTGAATATTTTCCCATAGTTACATATTTCATGTTCTTTCCCTTTCCCCCAAACCCCTCTTAGCCAACACACAATTCCACTGGGTTTTACATGTATCATTGATCAGGACCTAATTCCATATTATTGATAGTTGGACTAGAGTTATCGTTTAGTGTCTACATCCCCAATTATATTCCTTATAGCCCATGTGTTCAAGCAGTTGTTTTTCTTTTGTATTTCTCCTCCCACAGTTCTTCCTCTGAATGTGGCTAGTTTCTTCTGAGAACTTTTAGTAAAAACTGGATACCCCACATTTCACATTTCTAGTTACAAATGGCCTATGTTATCTGTATTTGATACTATAATATCCTATTGTATTTCTGTGGTGTTGGCATATGGGGATACACCAGTATCAAGTTTTAACATGAAATGAATTGAAATAGGCCTTTTAAAAGTGGTTGTTTTGAACTTATGTGATACCGCTGGATTTGTAGCAACTAAAAAAATTGAAATATAAAAGTCTAATTTAGAAGAGTTAATGTTGTAATAGAAGGTAGCTTTTCCAGAAATGATTTGATTGGCTATTGGAAAATACTGTTGGTTACAAAATCATAATTACCAAAATGTCTTTTTCTATTTTCTTAATTGACTGAATTATGTTATTTAGATAGTATCTGATTTATCTGACTATAGAAGAATTTTGATTAGGTAGGCATTTTATATTTTTCCTTGTAAAACTTTACCAATGGGTCTCCATCTTGCTCTAAAACCACCCACAAAATTTTAGTTAGGGACAGTTTTAAGGATATGAGAATATTCATGTACTAGTTAATGGTTTCTTAATTTACTTCATTTTATGACTAAATTCAAGTTTAGGCCTTCTGAAGTAAAGAGTAAAATATTGTGTGATCTGTAATTTTTTTAGGGAACTCTGAAATGTAAAATATTTTGGGACATTTATTAAATTTTGGCCCCTTTTTTGTTATTTTGGCTTATAAAATGGTTTCAATTGCAATGTAATTGATCTTTTATTATTTAAAAATCTGTGATCTCATTTAGATGTTATCCAAACACCTTGTTTCTTCCTTGTCCATCTTTTGTGCTATTTCTTTGATCAGTGTTATTTTTCCTAGGAATAGAGAAAGGAGTAGAATTGTTCGGCTAAAGGTTATGTGGAAGAAGTTGAAGCCTCTCTAAAGAGGAATTACATGGTACTTTGTTGGCTACTGGTTTTTCTGGTTCTAGACTTGTCTTGCCATGTTACTAAATTTCTCTGTTCTGGTTTTCTCAGTTGTAAGATAGAACTGTCAGTATCTGTCCTACTTGTGTAAGAAGTTATAATAATAATCACATGATAAGCAGCTGGTCTAGTGAAAGAAGCCCTGGATTTAGAACTAGGTTCAAACCCTGACTCTACTATTTACTTTCTATATAATCTTGGACAAGTTTCCTCTCTCTGGGCTTCAGGTCCCTCATCTATAAAATAAAAGATTGGATTAGATGATCAGTAAGGCCCATTTCACCTCTAAATCCTATGGTTCAATGATAATCTTTTACAGTGGTAAGGTATTTTATAGTTATCAAGTAGCTTTCACATATATTATCCATTATCATGATAGCTTACAACAATTTTGTAATAATAGCACAGAGATTTAAGGCCCATTTTACATAGGAAGAAACTGAGCATCATAGACTTTAAAGTGTCTTGTCTACAACAAAACAGCTAATTAATGATGGAGTTAGGACTTATGTCCAGGTTTTCTAACTCCAATCAAATATTCTTTCCACTATAGCTCAAGACTGGAAATTTGCTATATATATATATATATATATATATATACATATATATATATATATAATTGGCTATATAACCAATAATTCAGTCCCCAGGGAATTTTTACTGAAATTCTTGTTTTTTTTAAAACCTTTACCTTCTGTCTTAGAATCAATACTAAGTATCAGTTCCAAGGCAGAATAGTGGTTGGGGTTAAGTGACTTGCCCAGGGTCACATAATTAGGACATGACTGAGGTCAGATTTGAATCCAGGACCTTCTGTCTCTAGACCTGGTTCTCTGTTCATTGAGCCATCTACCTGCCCCCTCCCTATTTTTTTCTGAGTTACCATAATACAGTGTCATTAGTGTTTTGTGTTACTGTGTTAGTTACATGTTTCAACTTTATAAATCTGCCTTTACAACCTGTAGCACAGAACATTGTAACCTGTGATAACAGGTTTACCTTAATTTAAATTAGATAAATTGACAAAGGTAAGAAGGGGAAGAAGAGGATTCAGAAACATAAACTGCTGAGTCCTAATCTTATATTTTTAAGGACTTAGATCTGGGCAACCCCTTTTTATTCAGTTTAAAAAAAAAAAAGCTAATACCTACTGTGGTCTATAGAAGAAATTTGTAAAGTACTCTTAACTTATTATTTTCCAGGCTTGTTTACAAATTGATCCTGCTGAGAGGGTGTCATCTACAGATCTTCTGAACCATGACTATTTTACTAGAGATGGGTTCATTGAAAAGTAAGCAATTTGAAGATTTTTTTATATTTAAATCTTTTAGGTTCTAAGAGTTGACAGACTTCTTTAGGCTCTTGTATGTAGAAAATATCTATGTGCTAGAAAAGAAAATGAATAAAGTGAGTTCATATATGTCAACTCTAGAGATTATAAACTGGGGTTGGCTGGAATTTTTGTCTTTATTCCAACTAGGAATATGAATTTCTTTTTTTTCCTTTTTAAAAAAACTCTTACTTTCTGTCTTAGTAACAACTCTATGACAGAAGGGCAAGGGCTAGGAAAAGGGAGTTAAGTGACTTGCCTGAGGTCACATAGCTAGGAAGCGTCTGAGGACAAATTTGAACCCAGGTTCTCCCAACTTCAAGCCTAGCTATCTATCCACTGTGCCTGGAGTCAAGAAGACCTGAGTTCAAATCCAGCCTCAGACACTTACCAGCTGGGGGTGACTGGGCACTTCCCCTCTGTTTGCCTAAGTTTCTTCAACTGGGGTAGTTATGAGGATCAAATGAGACAATATTTGTAGAGCACTTAGCACAGTGCCTGGCACATAATAGGTGCTTAATAAATACTTATTCCCTTTCCCCTTCATCCCTAAAATGAGGGGATCAGTGTATTCTAAATCTTAGATTATATGACTAATTTATTATATAAATGTTTTGTATATGTTCATCTTATTTCCCCTTAGTATATTCATTTGTTTATTCATTCACAAATATATAGCACACTTTATGCTGAGCACTGCTAGTTCTGGGGGAGGGAAGGAGGGAACTCAAAATCTAGATGAAACATGATCTTTGTCCTTTTTAAGCTTGTAGTCTCAAGGAGGATAATAAGGGGAGGAGGAAGAAAGGGAACAAGCATTTATTAAACATCTGCTATATGCCATGAACTATACTAAATGCACAAAGTGCTAAATATAGATAGCAACAAATATTATCTGATGTGATCATATAATACCACAAACAGATAACTATAATGTAAAATTTCATGGGTAAGTACTATAAAGTTTGAAAGAAAGGTAATTACCAGTAGGGGGTAGGACTCCTGGGGGAAGAATAAGATTCAACGAAAAGGTAAACCAAGGCAGATTTTTCCAAGCAAGATAACATTTTATTAACAGGTACTACCTGCCAATAGGTCTAATGATGGCCCCAATTAGCCAAAAGACAAAGAATAGAAGATGCAACTCATTTTTATAAACAGAACAGAATAAGTGAAGAAATCATACCATTGGTTATAGAGTTGGTGGCATCAGGGAGGGATCATGTTAAGGAAAATGAGCATGCCTACACACACGTGGGATCAAGGTCACTTCTCTGCTTTAAAGGAATGCTTTGTGAATTTATTGGACCCAGCTAGAGCCTGACATCATCATTAATAGTGAACTGAGAGTAGCAGGCTCATAGTTGCCTGGGAGTAAGTTAAGATCACCTTTAGTGAGTAGGGATCAGACTAAGATGGTACAAGGTCAGCTTGTGTCCCATCAAGGATAGTATACTTTTAAACTTAGCTTAAGTTTTTCTTTAACTAACAGTGATTGTGGGAAAGCTTAAACTTTGCGACTAGTTTGAGAGAGACTGAAGGTTTCAACCCTTGAGCTTCTACATTCATAAATAGAGAAAAAGAATTAGGTTGCTGTATGAAATACAGAAGAGAGTTACAGAATACAAAATACCAGATCAATGTCTAGTTTTTATAATTCCCTCCTTTGATCATATCTCTCATGGATTACTTACCTATAAGCTAATTCTTTCTCTAACATAATCATTACCAACAATACATATCAACATCAATTTTTCTTTTTTAAAGTTTAATTAATTTAGAATATTTTTCCATAGTTACACGAATCATGTTCTTTTCCTCCCCTCCTCCCACCTCTCACCCATAGCCAACAAGCAGTTCCACTGGGTTTTACATGTGTCATTGATCAAGACCTATTTCCATATTATTAGTATTTGCACTAGGGTGATCATTTGAAGTCTATCCCCAATCATATCCCCATTTAGAACAGGTTTTTAAAAAGCAACTAATGTGAAGTTTAAAAAGAATAAGAAAAGAGAGAGCAATAAGTACCCATTTATCAAGGGTGGATAATATGCTACTTCCCTGCAGCCAAGTGAACCAAGAAGAGGCTTTCCATCAGGGATTATCTGAAATACATAGTTGTGCCCCTGCTATAATTTACTGAAGATATGTTATAATTTTTACTAGTCAATTAACATAAGAAAAACAAAGTTGGTTAATTACAGCATAAGCCATAATAAGAATATCTAAAATCATTACTATAAATTTAGAAGGGAAATGTACATGTCTCAAAGTAACTAAGAAAACTCAGTGATTATAGATAAAGTGTAACAAGAGCCAAAGTAATACAATAATAATCATCAACAGTAATATCAAGTCTTTTTGTATCCTAATAACCCACTCAAAATTTACATTTAATTAACATATTTTATCTTGGATCCCAGATGCTCTATATAGTCCCCTGGCTTCTGGTTTAATTTTCTCTTGGACATTCTAAATAGGTCTCATTCTCTAATTAGCTCCTAAGGTGTTAAAACTCTCCTCCTGTAGATTTGCCACTTGTAAATTCTTAGATGTTCCTGCTAAAATCTTTTGCAAAACATTCAATGTAATTTAGTACAACCTCTTAAGTTTTACTTCTGTCTCGAACTTGTGGTTTTAATTTTATTAACAATATAAGAAGACCATAAAATTAGAAGCCATAGTTCACTTGAAACTTCAGATAATGTAAGTTCTTAAATACCCCCTGCTATTTCTATCTTTATTTTTTTCCTTTTTTTTTTTTTTTAAACTTAAATTCTGTGTATTGGCTCATAGGTGAAAGAGTGGTAAGGGTGGGCAATGGGGGTCAAGTGACTTGCCCAGGGTTACACAGCTGGGAAGTGTCTGAGGCCGGATTTGAACCTAGGACCTCCCGTCTCTAGGCCTGACTCTCAATCCACTGAGCTACCCAGCAGCCCCTATTTCTATCTTTATACAAATCCTGTACCTGTCAATAATAGGCTGAAAAATCTAAAAAAATCCTTGGGGTCTTTGACTTGTAAAGTGAGTCCTTCTGGTTAAAGATTTAATATTTACCCAAGTAAACATGTAAGCTAGATCTAAAAGTACTTGCCAAAAAAACTGCTGGGAAAATTGGAAAACAATATAGGAGAGATTAGGTTTAGATCAACATCTCACATCCTACACCAAGATAAACTCAGAATGGGTGAATGACTTGAATTTAAAGAAGGAAACTATAAGCAAATTAGGTTAACACAGAATAATATATTTGTCAGATCTTTGGGAAAGGAAAGATTTTAAGACCAAGCAAGAGTTAGAAAAAATTACAAAATGTTCAATAAATAATTTTGATTACATTAAATTAAAAAGTTTCTGTACAAACAAAACTAATGCAACCAAAATTAGAAGGGAAACAACAAATTGGGAAAAAATATAACAAAAACCTCTGACAAAGGTCTAATTATTCAAATTTATAAGGAGCTAAATCAATTGTACAAAAAATCAAACCATTCCCCAATTGATAAATGGGCAAGGGACATGAATAGGCAATTTTCAGATAAAGAAATCAAAACTATCAATAAGTACATGAAAAAGTGCTCTAAATCTCTAATAATTAGAGAAATGCAAATCAAACGAACTCTGAGATACCACCTCACACCTAGCAGATTGGCTAAAATGACAGCAGGGGAGAGTAATGAATGTTGGATGTGGCAAAACTGGGACATTAATGCATTGCTGGTGGAGTTGTAAATTGATTCAACCATTCTGGATGGCAATTTGGAACTATGCCCAAAGAGCGCTAAAAGACTGCCTGCCCTTTGATCCAGCTATACCACTGCTGGGTTTATACCCCAAAGAGATCATAAGGAAAAAGACTTGTACAAAAATATTTATAGCCGTGCTATTTGTGGTGGCAAAAAACTGGAAAAACGAGGGGATGCCCTTCAATTGGGGAATGGCTGAACAAATTGTGGTGTATGTTAGTGATGGAATACTATTGTGCTCAAAGGAATAGTGAACTGGAGGAATTCCATGTGAACTGAAAAGACCTCCAGGAATGGATGCAGAGTGAAAGGAGCAGAACCAGGAGAACATTGTATACAGAGACTGATACACTGTGGTAAAATAGAATGTAATGGACTTTTCTACTAGCAACAATGCAATGATCCAGGACAACTATGAGGGACTTATGAGAAAGAACACTACCCACATTCAGAGGAAGAACTGTGGGAATAGAAACACAGAAGAAAAACCAACTGCCTGATCACATGGGAGGATGGGGCTATAATTAGGGATATTGACTCAAAATCAGCACCCTAGCGCAAATATCAATAATATGGAAATAGGTCTTGATCAATGACACATGTAAAACCCAGTGGAATTGTTTATCAGCTATGGGAGGGAGTGGGAGGAGGGAAGGGATAGAACATGAATCCTATAACCATGGGAAAATGTTCTAAATTAATTAAATAAAATTTTTAAAATAAAAAAATAAAATTACTTGCCAAAATTGTTGACTCTATGACCATTTAACTTCCTGTGTTGTAAGTTACAAATTGTTATGCTGATATAGTTAAGAAATTCATACCAAATGAAAATTAAAAAATTAAATATTTTTAAATGCCACAGAAGGCAGAACTCTTAAAACCACACACACACACACACACACACATGATCTTGTTGTTTTCCTTTTTACTCCAATTTTTACACTTTATTCAGAACTCCCCCTCCCCCTTAATAGTTAAAACTGATAAGTATCTAATCCTTACATGAAAACATAAGAAATAATAATCTTTGTAAGTAGGTGGTCTCTCTTATATGAATGAATTCATTTAAAAATTGCTAATTTTACTCCAGTTGTTCAAAAAGACCTAGAATAGGCTATACAAATATAATAAATAATTCAGTTCAAAACAGTGCATATCAAATGAGTTGCTTATAGTAAGACAAATTTGTACATCAGGACATGTCTATTAATGGGTGTTATTTCCACATTCTATAAAACAATTAATTACTAATAATACAAGCATGTACCAAATATGAGCATTTACCTATGTAGTAGTAGATGTTTCTTTAGTGAATCTAATGCAAAGCTTCAATGATCAGCCTTCTGGAAAAAGATATTTCCCTTGATAATTTACCTCTTCTATATGAAGAAGTTAAAGAAATCTTTTACTGGTTCAAATTTTGAGCACTTAACGACTTAACTTAAGTTGTTACTTAATGACTAGCCAACTAAAACAGTTGAGTGTTGCTATTTTCAATTAGGTCACTAGATGTCACCAAATACCATGCTAACACACACACACACACACACACACACACACACACGCGCGCGCTTAAATCATCAACTAAGGTGTAGATCAGGTATAGAACTCTTGATCCTACCAAACTAGAGAATCACCCAGAACATCATGTGACTTTGGGTAAAACCTCAACTACTACAAAATATTAGAAAGAACTAATAGAAACATTAGTATTAACTTTCTAGTAGGGACATATGCAGCTACCCTCAGATTTCCCAACAGGTAGAAAGCTGAAGACTTGTGGTACCCACTCAAGTTGAACTCCTATCCCTTTAGCCTGGAGAGATCTTTCTTAACAGAGATGCATTTCTGTGAAAGGCTGTCTTCAGGAAATGAATTCAGGCTTTATGTCTGTCTGTCTATCTAGCCAATTATGTCCAAATCAGTAAGTAGCTTCTTACAATACAAATAAGACACACAACAAACAAAATCTTGCAAAATACTTTCTGGGTAGAAATTCTTCTCTGGAAGAAGGAATTTGCTTCTTCCTCATCCAGCATCCAAGATGGGAGTAAGAAATGTTCGGAGTTAACCTAAACCCATTTCCAAACAACCATACACATACCCCCCAAAATGCCTTAAAACAGATTTTGGAGCAGCAGAACCAACAAAAGAAGTGAAGCAGGTTTTCAGCCAAAGAAAGAATAGAGGGACAGCAGAAAGGACCAGCCTCATAGAAGTAAGTGAGGTAAACAACAGAAGTATCAGCACGAGGAGCAGTTTTGGGCACATGCAGAGGATCAACCCAGTCTACTCTTAAGAGGCATGAAGAGCAGTCGCTGAAAGTATATCTCAGGCAACCTTTAGCAGGAGGAGCAATCCAGTACTTGCAACAACTTGGGGAGCTAGTAGCTGAAGAGTGGAATACAACTCAATCCAGTGCATGTAACCCCAGGGACAGTATTCCCTTTATCCCAGGAGAGGAGCTGAGTTCCAACATTTTGGAAAGGTAGTGAAAAAAGCCCTCCAAAATGAATAAAAGAAAAAGCTAGACCCTGGAAAACTATTCAAGACCAGAGTCCTCAGAAGAGGACAGCAATGTCAAAACA
This sequence comes from Gracilinanus agilis, assembly GCF_016433145.1. NCBI lineage: Eukaryota > Metazoa > Chordata > Mammalia > Didelphimorphia > Didelphidae > Gracilinanus > Gracilinanus agilis. The sequence continues at coordinate 430,577,141 of NC_058131.1, read as the reverse complement.
GAAATGTATGAAGTCTCAAAGGCAAACATGAAAAGGTGTCAGGCCCAGAATGAATTCCTGGAAGAGTTCCAAAAGATCACAAAACAAATATTGAGAGAGGTAGAAGAAGAATTGTGAGAGGAAATGAGAAACCAAAAAAGAAAATAGAAAACCTCAAGCAAGAAAATAGTTCACCAAAGAGGAAATACAGAAACTTTAAGCAAGAAAATAATTCCCTAAAAAAGGTAGTACAAATCCTCAAGCAAGAAAATGGCCCCCTAAAAATTAAAATTGGATAAATAGAAGCTAATGACTCCATAAAACAGAAGGATAAAATAAGACAAATTTGAAAGAATGAAAAATAGAAGAAAATCTGAAATATGTCACTGGAAGAACAACTGATTTGGAAAATACATCTAGGAGAGATAACCTAAGAATCATTGAATTGCATGAAAGCCATGCTTTTTAAAAAAAAGGCCTGAATGCCATATGCAAGAAATTATCAGGGAGAACTGCCCTGATGTTCCTGAACCAAAAGGAGAAAATAGAAATTGAAAGAATCTGCCAATCACCTCTTGAAAAAAGATACCAAATTAAAAAATTCTCGGGACTATTTTGGCTGATTTCTAGAACTCCCAGGCCAAGGATAAAATGCTGTAAACAGCCAGAAAAAAAAATTCAAATATCATGGAGCCATAGTCAGAATTACACAGGACTTAGAAGCTTCTACGTTAAAGTATCAGAAGGCATGAAATATGATATTTCTTAAGGCACAGGATCTAGGACTATAACCAAGAACCAGCTAGCCAGCCAAACGGAACATAATATGCCAGGAGAAGAAATACATATTTAATGAAATGGGGGACTTCAAGGCATTCCAAATGAAAGTACAAGAGCTGAAAAGAAAATTCAATTATAAAATTCCATATTTAAGAAAAGAATAAAAAGATAAATAGAAAAGAAAAAACTCAAGGTACTCAATGGATTAAACTAATCACATTCTTACATGGGAAAGTGATAACTAGGATGCTTAAGATATCTGTGATACAAACAGCTACTTTAGGTAATCAAGGGAAACAATGGAGTTAAATTGATTACTACCTAAGGTGATAACTAAGATATTTAATATTCCTATGATACTTGAAATACTTAAGATATCTAAAGTATTTAGGGTAGTTAAGGTACTGAAGAAACTGATGGGGTCTGAGAAGATTAAACATTCCATTCTTTATTTCTTCCTTGAAATTTTCTTTAGTGTAAGCAATATGTCTTCTTTCACATGACAAACTTGGAAATATATATTATATGATAATACATGGACAACTTATATCATATAACCTTTAGTCTTGGGGAGGGGGCAGAGACAGGAGAGAGAGAGAGAACATGTCAGAATGTTAGAAAACAATTATTAAAATTTTTTTCAATGTGTAATCTTAAAAAAAAATTTATCCTCCTGTGTGGAGAAAATCTGAATGTTTAGTATTAAGATGAAGAACCTATTCACAATCATAGATTCCATAGCTGAAAACTCTCCCTTAGTGGGAGAAAAAAAAAATTTCCACTTGAGCCCAAGAGAGGGGAGGGAGTTTCTGTTAAGGGTCTGTGGAGGAAGCTCTTTCTCCTTAAATCCTACCACCACCACCAAAACTGTAGCTAGTGAAATTCAAGAAAAAGGAAAAGCAAAGCATTTTTCTCTGAACAAGATAACATTTTATTAACAGGGATGATACCTGTAAAGAACTGAAAGAGCAACTTTTTTTTTTTAATTTTTAAACCTTTTTTTTCTCTCCTAGTAACAGCTCTAAGACAGAAGGGCAAGGGCTAAGCAATTAGGGTTAAGTGACTTATCTAGGGTCACACAGGTAGGAAGTGGCTGAGGTCAGATTTTAATCCAGGTCCTCCCAACTCCAGGCCTAGCACTCTGTCCATTTTGCTGCTCTGATTCATTTTTATAAGCATAGAACAAAGAACGGACAGAGTAGGTGAGGAAATCATACCTATGAGATTGGCAACTTCATAGGGATGAGGGATCATGATTGCTTAGGAGGAGTGCTTTGTGAATTTATGGGGTCCAACTATATCCCTAGGTCACTGATAATGGACTGGGAATAGCAGACTCACAGGGGCCTGGAAATGAGTTAAGATCATAAATGTCATGTTTAGTGGGTAAGGATGATAGCACATAGATGTCATGTTGTGTCTCAAGAGCTGGAGTTATTAAGAGACAAGCTTCCTTGTTTCCAAAGTGATTTGTAGTTGGTGCTGATTCCCTTAGAATTAAAATGTTTTATGAGAATATTAAACCTCTTAAACTTAACTCAGAGTTCTTCTTTAATAGTGATTGTAAGGAAAGCTTAACATTTGCATCTGCATTGAGAGAGGGAGACAGAATTTTTGAACCCCTGAGCTTCTACACTCAGAGACAGAGAAAAAGGATTAGTTTGCTATATGAAACATGGAATAAAGTTATAGAATAGGATCAATTATAGAATATAAAATACAGGATCAATATCTAGTTTTCACAGGAGGGAACATTTGTGTTGACCTTTAAAAGATTGGTAGGGAGAAATGTGCGTCGGCCATGGGTGGGGGGAGTGCGGGGGGTGAAGGGGAAAGTAGGAGCATGAATCATGTAACCATGTTAAAAATGATTATTAATAAATGTTTAAATTAAAAAAAAAGAAATAAATATGTTATATTTTAAGATTAAAAAAAAAGATTGGTAGGGATTCAGCAGGTGAAAATGAGAGAGTAGAAGGCTCTTTCATGGATAAAGACAAGCAAAGGCAAGGAGACAAGAAAAGCAGAGAGGATGTTTATGGGGCAGAGGATAGTCCAGTTTGGCTCGAGCAGATAGTACATACAGATTATGAGAAGGCTGAAAAGGTAGGGTGAGTTAAATTGTGAGGAATAGAGAAAGATGTTTTCAATTTTCTGATTTTATTTAATCAGAGACACTCTACTCTAGTACCTGTTGATGACTTGACTCCTCTCCATTATTGTTTTGTTTTTAAGTTGTTTTCTTTTTTATTAAGAATGCAATCAAATAAAAATATTTTAACATAAGGAAGTGAATAAAAAAGAGGATCATATATATAAAGAGGATTATAATATGTACTCTAAAAAAATTGGATATAACAGAAACTCATGGGTTCAAACCCTTCATAGTACCTTTTAAAAACTAATAACAGAATTGCCTTATTTTTTTGTGTCTCCTTCTAAACCTCCTTGTTTTCTTTATGTAAATTTAGTGTTTTATTAATGTGCTTTTCTTTCTTTTTATCTGTCACTGCCTACTGACTCTTCTTATCCCCTAGGAAGAACCACACATATTGCATAACAAATTAGCATAACTAAGTCAAACAAAGCAACTCATTGGCAAAGTATGAAAATGTATGTTTCAATTTGTACTTCTAGCCCATCTCCCTGCATATTTGTGTCATATTTGGCATTGCTCAAAATTCTGAAGTCTTTCAAAGTTGTTTTTTTCACATTATTTTGACCCTTTTATTAATTGTTTTTCTGGTCTTCTAATTTTGTTCTGCATTAGTTCATAAAGTTTTCCCAAGTTTCTCCGAATCCACCCTTTTCATAATTTATGGTGCAATACTATTTTAATAAATCAAGCAATTTAAATTATCTTTTTAATTAAATAATTTCCACCAAATGAATATCTGCCTTCTCTCCCTCCTGCCTTTCCCCTCTCAATTGAGGAAACAAGAAATAAAAAGTCCCCTACTATCAACATGTATAGGTAAGCAAAACAAGTTCCCATATTGACCATCTTTTTTTTAAAGTCTCCTTCTGAATTCTTAGTCATCATAACTCTATCAGGAGGAGGATAGACTGTTTCATTACGAGTCCTCTAGAATCATGGTTGGTCATTATGTTGATCAGAATTCCTCAGACTTTCAGAGTTGATTGTTTTTACTGTATTGTTGTTACTATATAAATTGTTCTGATTTTGTTCTCTTTGCTTGGGGGTGGGGGACCTCTGGTGATAAGGCTGATCATGATAAGTTTGAAAAATAAATTTATTGTGAATGACAGAATGGGAAAGGTAGAGTGGAAAATAGAATGCTGAGGGTACTGGAAATGTGTGCTATGATAAGATCTAGTGTTGGGATCCTGTCATCAGTAACTTATGAGAAATGAGTAAATTGAGGACCTGAGAAGTTAGAGCAAGATATTAAAGCTATTGAGAGTTTCCCCAGAGGGTGATATTAAGAAGAAAGGTGGGGGAGTGACCTGAAGTTTAGCTATATGAAACAAAGGGATAGGGAAATTATAGCAGACATGGACTTGGTTCATAGGTGGAAGAGTGGTAAGGGTGAGCATTGGGGGTCAAGTGACTTGCCCAGGGTCACACAGCTGGGACGTGTCTGAGGCCGGCTTTGAACCTAGGACCTCCCATCTCTAGGCATGGCTCTCAATCCACTGAGCTACCCAGCTGCCCCCAGACATGGACTTGGGAAGAAGAATGGTTATTGAGTAATAGTGGTGGAGGAATAGTTTAGAGGTAGTAGCAATAAGAAGCAAAATTACTTCAATCCATTTTCTTGCCCCTGAGTAATAAAAGTGTAGGGGCTTCCAGTAGAGAGGGCTATAAAGTATAATATCCTCAGAAGAGAACCAGATTTCTGTTAGAGTGAGGAGGATAGAATGTTGTTTGAAAAGTTCAAGAATGATATTTAAAAGAGTTCCAAAGAGCTCTTTGGAATGAGGTAGGGGACTCACTCTACTGGGGTTTACTTCTCCTACTCCCCTAAATCAAAAGGACAGAAGGAAGAGAACATATTTCTTGTTGGCCATCATTGCTTTCAGATCATGTTAGATCCAGGACCATTCTTGTTGGAATGGACCTTGGGAAGAGTAGGGCTGATTAGAATAAATATTAAGATTTCAGGGTAGGTAGTCTGGGTAGGATTGTAAACTTCTTCAGGGCAGAGACCATAATTTATATAGTTTATAAAATTTCTTACAAATTGAGTGCAAAAAGTGTTCTCAAATACTTGATTGGTTAAATGGATCTTTTTTTTAAAAAGCAACCTCATGATTACTACCTGTGCTTCAGAAAATAATGGAAACAGTTGCTTATGAATGAATGACTTATTCCAGTACCATTGGAGATGCTACATGACCTTGTAGATAAGTTCATTATCTACTCTGCTATGCTGTCTTTCAAGACAGCACTTTGGAACCAGCATTTTATACTTTCCTAAGCTTTGTTATCCATTAGTGGTACTTGTTTAATTTTAAGATTTAAAACAATCTAAGATATTGAGTTCTTACTTTCAGAGTTTTTTGAAAACTTTTGTCAATAAACAGTACAGAGGAGTTAAATATAAACTGTTTGCCTTTCTTTGTATCTCCATTGCTTAACATAGTACCTAGCACATAGTGGGCAATTAATAAATCGACTTGATTCAGAATGTAACATATATAAATTTATTTGTCCCATAGCCAATAAGTAAATTAGAGCAAATAGAACATGAAGAAAAAGTATTTTTGTCCATAAATTGCTTTGTGTCAATGCTTTGCATTTTACCAGATTCATACCAGAACTGAAGGCTAAATTACTACAAGAAGCAAAAGTCAATTCATTCATAAAGCCCAGAGAGAATTCTAAAGAATCTGAACCCACTAAAGAAGACAAGAAAACAACCTACATAAATACATTGGCAAATAATTCAACTACAGGAAAGGTGAGAATTTGATTGTTTATTTTCCTGAAAAATACCACTTTGAATGTGGGAAGCTATAATATAGGTAAATACTTGTTAGAACTCTAGTGACTAAGTTATTTTCAATATTCAGAATTTGGATATATCTATTTTAGGATGTGGACAAGGACAAAAAGACCAAGGATATTAAAGTCAGAGCTTATAAAATAAAAGGAGGGAAAGGAGATATTTCTGACAGTAAAAAGATAGACCATGAAGGAGGACATTGCCAACGTGACACTTCGGAAAATTTTCACATTCTTTCTCAAGATAATAAGCCTGTAACAACTGAATCACCTATCCCTGCAAATCTCAACATTGATTCTAATATGAAGGAAGATCCCCACACTGGTGGGTGTATGACCATGCCACCCATCAATCCAAATAGCAGTAATTTGACTGCTGCAAATCCTAACTCACATTTCACCCACACAAATACAAGGTGGGTAGTAACTGTGGAAATGATAGGGCATTATTAAATGGTAAAAGTGATCTAGGGGGGCAGCTGGATAGCTCAATGGATTGAGAGCCAGGCCTAGAAACAGGAGATCCTAGGTTCAAATCTGGCCTCAGACCCTTCCTAGCTGTGTGACCCTGGGCAAGTCACTTAATCCCCATTGCCTAGTCCTTACCACTCTTCTGTCTTGGAACCAATGCATAGTATTGATTCTAAGGCAGAAGGTAAGGGTTTTTTTTAGTTTGTTTGTTTTTTAAAAAGTGATCTAGGCTTTTCTTTACCAGGCATATTGCAGAGAATGAGTACTTATTCAATATTTCAAGAATCTTTAAATATTGGAGAGCATATTCCTTTTTCTAATGCAAGTTCCCTTTATACTTAAGAACTCACCATCTTGTGACCAAACCAATGAAGAGCTAGGTTGGACTTCTGGCAGTTAGTCCATCAGCAGCCAGTTTATTAAGCCTTTAGTTTGGTAGGACTTGCTAGAATTTGCACTCTTCTGGTATAGGCTTTGAGACCTTGAGGATACCTTTATGCATCAAAGGAGAATTTTAGTGGAGAAAAGAACAAATAGTGTATATGAAATGTTTTGATTTTTAAAGATAGTATGCAAAAATTCTAGCAATGTTAGGTTTTGGTAAAACAAAATATCCTTTAACTATAATCATTTTTGTCCCCACTGATCAAAGGAAAGCTGGAAAGACTTTTGAATAGAAATAGTGTAGGAGAAAAGTATATTTTGGGTCAGTTTTATGTTTATCATTTGTTTTTCTGGTTCTTGGGCAGCTATGGAATCAGGTAAGCCTGACGAAGCCTAAGAAGTTCAGTGGATGAGGATCAGACTAGTCACATCTAAGTTAATTCTAAGAATAGGCGCATAAGTCCGTCAAGTCAAAGAGTAAGAGTCAAAGGTGATAACAGGCAATAAACATTAAGTTAAGTAGCAGAGACATAATTTGACAGGTTAGATCTAAGTGTCCAGGAGTTGAACATATGCAAGGAAAAGTAATGAAGATGCAAGTTTACAGGCTAAGTCTGAGTCAGGGGAAGTATCAGGAACACAGGCTAAGAGCCTGGGAACAGAAGGATAGAGACTTCAGACACATAAAAACTTAGTTACATGGATTAGAAGCCAGGATTGGATGGGTTGAACAAGACATCACTATCCAAAGCACAAACTTTCCTAAACACCACAGAAGTAGTAAGTGGGATCTACCCCTTAGATAGGAAGAGATATGCAACTTCAATGTGATCAGCACTATTGCAGTCTAGTGGTGTCCAGAAGCTGTTGTGAATGAACAAGGACAGGCATTGGTGCTAGCATTGAGAGGTAAGGCTTTACAAATGCCAGTTATCCTGGATTGCAGCAGAAGCTGAAGTTTTGGCCTCCCCAGGGAGTTTTAACAACTTTTCATATTCATTTCTCAGTAATAAGTCATCTGAAAAAGCTAAAAAGAGAAGGACTTCCTCACAGTCTCTTATACAATCTGTGTCTAACAACAAGCAAGAGGATTCAGGCTTTGTTCAAGTAAGTCTTTTTTTTTCTTATGCTCCATTTCCATTTTTATTAAATCTACTTTTGATTTTAAATTATATTTTCTCCTGGAGACTTAAGTGCACCACAGAGTCAACATTTCTTTCCTGACTTTGCTATTTAATGTTTGGCTTCAGGATATTCTTTACATTTCTAACAGAGCAGTAAAACTGATTCTTCTTCTTCTTCTTTTTTTTTTTGAAGCAAGTGTGTAAATGCTTTCTTTTCTAGAGGTGAATATAACTTCTTCACATATAATAATTAAAATTATTAGACTGATAGTAGCTTTATAACTTTATTAAACCAAAGTAATAGGAGTAGTAAAGAGAGGGAAAGATAGGAGAGAGGTAGAGAGTTACTTAGCTTATTACTACTCTATTGGCCACCATGATGGGCCTGTGACTAACTTTGACAATAGTTCCTCCAGCTTCCACGCTCCAGCAAGAAGACTCTTATTTCCTGCTGGGTCTTCCCTTATAAGTAGTATTCTCCACCCACTTCTCTCACATGTCACATCTCAGGAACCAACCATAGTTTTTTAATTTGCCTAGACTGCCCATAGGGGCAATGCCTGTGGAATAAATTTCCTGTCTCATTGGTTCCTTGGTTCCTTAACTTCCTTTCTCTGAGGGTCTATCTATACCTGAATTACTCAGTGGTCTTTGACCTCCAGGTCACTGAGTGACATAATGGAGAGAGAAATGCCCTTCCATCAATCCCCCTGTGATTCTGTTGGGAGACAAGCATGTTGAAATCTCCCCAAATGAGGTCTTTGGGAGATTAAGATGCCTAGTCTTCCCAATGAATCATTTCAAATAACCAGCTTATACCTCTGAAGAATGTCTTACTAGAAGTATATAAAATACAAAGAGGAAATTACAACAATTTGGGGATAAAAAGGAAAGAAAAGAGAAAGAAAGCAAAAATGATTGATAGACATATTGACAAAAAGCCAATTGGAATTTTCAACTTCCTGGTTAAGATGGTGGCTGAGTAAAAAGCAGCTGCTTAACCACTCCTAACTAAAACATATAGGACTCCTCATGAAGGCATAAAAACAGATCCAGAGGAACGAAGGGACTCCACAACAGGCCGCAGCTTTGAAGGTACTTGGAATTGGGGCATTTCAATGCTATAAGGGGGTGAAACAGCTCTCACTAAAACACAATTTGAGCAACCCCCTCCCCTACCCCACACCACCTACAGTGCCAAAGCCAGTGCACAAGAGCTAGAGCAAGCTTGGGGCACCCATTAAGTCCTTGGCAGCTACCTGGGGTCACCAGGGCCTGTTTCTGAGAGCAGCAAGATTTAAGACCCCAAGAGGCTAAAGAACGCACGTGGACTTTAAAGGCAGACCCTGAGCACAGGCACAAGTGCAGGCTCTTGAGTCCATGGATCCTGAGTGCAGGAGCGGACTCGGATCCTGAACACAGGAGTGGACCTTGAGTGAGGACCCAGTGCAGAGGGGTGCACGACTGTGGAAACAGCACCCTGAAACTATTAAAGGAGCCTCAGACAGAGGAACAAACAAGGGGGCCACCAGGAGGCTTGACCCTGAGAACAACAAGATCTAAGACTTCAAGAGCACAAACAGACTCTGGGTGTGAGGAAAAAGCTGAGAGGCCCAGGCTAACAATGGCAAGCCATTCTCAAGAACCCCAAAAGAGAAAGATCATCAAGAAGAAATCTGTAACACTGGACAACTTTTACACAGAGAAAGTCCAGACAGCAGAGCAAACAGCAGAGGAGAACAAACAAGTCATCACATCCAAACCTTCCCAAAATAATGAAAACTGGTCACAAGCTATTGAAGAGTTCAAATCTGAGATGATGAGAAAGATGGAAGAGATCTAGCAAGAAAATAACAGTTCAAAAGGCAGAATTTCACAATTGGAAAGTGAGGCAAGTCAACTGAAGACCAGAAATGACCAGATTAAAAAGGAAAACCAAAAGATTATAACCGAAAACCAGTCCCTAAAGGCTAGAATTGAGCAATTAGAAGCTAATGATCTCTCAAGACAGCAAGAACAAATAAAACAAAGTCAAAAGACTGATAAAATAGAAGGAAACATGAAATATCTCAATGAGAAATTGACAGATCAAGAAAATAGGGCTAGAAAAGACAATTTGAGAATCATTGGCCTTCCTGAAAAAGCAGAAATTAATAGAAATTTGGACTCCATACTAAAGGAAATTATTCAGCAAAATTGCCCTGAAGTTCTACAACAAGAGGACAATATAGACATTGAAAGGATCCATAGATCACCCTCTACACTACACCCAGAAAAAACAACCCCCAGGAATATAATAGCCAAATTCAAGAGCTTCCAAGTAAAAGAAAAAAATCTTACAAGAAGCGAGAAAGAGGCAATTCAAATATCAAGGAGCACCAATCAGGATCACACAGGATCTGGCATTCTCTATGCTAAAAGGCTTGGAATATGATATTCAGAAAGGCAAGAGAACTGGGCCTTCAATCATGGATCAACTACCCATCAAAACTGACTATATACTTCCAGGGGAAAGTATGGGCATTCAACACAATTGAAGATTTCCAAGTATTTGCACAGAAAAGACCAGGACTAAATGGAAAGTTTGATATCCAACCACAAATATCAAGAGAAACATGAAAAGGTAAATAAGAAACAGAGGGAAAAGAAAGAAAACTTATAATTTTTTAAATTTGACTCTTTAAGGGCCTAAATAAGATCTAATTATCTGTATTACTATGTGGAGAAATGCTATGTATAATTCTCTAAAGTGAACTCTATTCACTATTATAATATTCACTTTTATAGCAACCAGAAGAATAATTCATAGGGAGAGCATAGGATACTAAATGGTCTAAGATGACATGGGGTGTGGGAAAGAGGGGGGAAATAGTAGGGGACACCAAGAAAAATCTGAGTAAATAAGAAAAATAGGATATTCTATTACACACAAAGAGGGCATGGGAAGGGGAGTGGACAAATACTATTATAAGAAGGAGAGGAAGAGAGCATTAAGAGGTAATATTTAAACCTTACTCTCAGTATAATCAACCCGGAGAGGGAAGAGTAGCTATATTATCCATTGGGATATAAAACTCTATCTAACCCTACTGAGAAAGTCAGAAGGGATAAACTAAGGGGAGTAGGGGAGTGGGGAGGTCAAAAAAGGGAGGGGAGAAGAAGGGGGAGGGAATTCATTAGGCCTTTAAAAATAAAAAGAGGGGAATAATAAGAGGGGGTAGAAAGGGAAGTTAATCAAGGGAGGGGATAAGGGATACCGGCTTAAAGCAAACCACTGGTTTAAAAGGAAATAGTGGGGCAGCTGGGTAGCTCAGTGGATTGAGAGTCAGGCCTAGAGACGGGAGGTCCTAGGTTCAAATCCGGCCTCAGCCACTTCCCAGCTGTGTGACCCTGGGCAAGTCACTTGACCCCCATTGCTCACCCTTACCACTTCCACCTATGAGACAATACACAGAAGTTAAGGGTTTAAAAAAAAAAAAAAGGAAATAGTTTAAGAAGAAGGGGTAGGACTAGGGGAGGATACAAAAATGTCAGCGAATGCACAACTGATAATTATAACTCTGAATGTGAATCGGATGAACTTGCTCATAAAATGGAAGCAAATAGCAGAGTGGATTAGAAACCAAAATCCTACCATATATTGTCTACAAGAAACACATATGCGGCCTCAGCCACTTCCCAGCTGTGTGACCCTGGGCAAGTCACTTGACCCCCATTGCCCACCCTTACCACTCTTCCACCTATGAGACAATACACCGAAGTACAAGGGTTTAAAAAAAAAAAAAAAA
>NC_058131.1:430559998-430560646 GCF_016433145.1 Gracilinanus agilis | reverse complement strand
TACTTAAAAAATCCTAGAGAATCAACTAAGAAGCTTGTAGAAATAATCAACAACTTTAGCAGAGTTGTAGGATACAAAATAAATGCACATAAATCATCAGCATTTCTATACATTTCCAACACATTAGAACAGCAAGAGGTAGAAAGAGAAACACCATTTAAAATCACCCTAGACAATATAAAATTCTTGGGAATCAATCTAACAAAACAAACACAGCAATTATATGAAAACAACTACAAAACACTTTCCAAACAAATAAAACTGGATCTCAACAATTGGAAAGCCATTAACTGTTCATGGGTAGGACGAGCTAACATAATAAAAATGAACATACTACCCAAATTAATTTACCTATTTAGTGCCATACCTATCAAATTACCAAAAAACTTCTTTACTGAATTAGGAAAAACTACAACAAATTTCATTTGGAATAACAAAAGATCAAGAATATCAAAGGAAATAATGAAAAAAAATGTGAAGGAAGGGGGCCTAGCAGTACCAGATATTAAACTATACTATAAAGCAGCAGTCATTAAATCAATATGGTACTGGTTAAGAGATAGAAGGGAGGATCAGTGGAATAGACTTGGGGTTAATGATGTCAGCAAGACAGTGTATGATAAACCCAAAGAGCCCAACTTTTGGGAC